>NW_012115489.1:6017133-6017580 GCF_000951035.1 Colobus angolensis palliatus | reverse complement strand
ATAGGTGGGAATTGAACAATGAGAACATCTGGACACAGGGTGGGGAACATCACACACTGGGGCCTGTTGTGGGGTGGGGGGCTAGGGGAGGGATAACATTAGGAGAAATGTCCATTGTAAATGACGAGTTAATGGGTGCAGCAAATCAACTTGGCACATGTATACCTATGTAACAAACCTGCATGTTGTGCACATGTACCATAGAACTTAAAGTATACTAAAAAAAAAAGTGAGGATGAATCAGGCTGTACTTTGGTCGACTTCCTTGTAACTAAAAGTCACATGTTGACCATTTGCATCCCCATTGTTCCTACAGGAAAGATTTCTGAGGTTAAAATTATAAGGTGTTTGTCTATACTACAAGGCTACAGTAACCAAAACAGCATGGTACTGGTACCAAAACAGAGCCATAGACCAATGGAACAGAACAGAGTCCTCAGAAATAAT
>NW_012115489.1:5945204-6015018 GCF_000951035.1 Colobus angolensis palliatus | reverse complement strand
AAAAAAAAAAATTATAAGGTGTTTGTTTAAAAATTAAGATGTTTTTCTGGTCACAAATCCCAGCAGAACAGTAAATTCTAACCAGTGAAGACCCCCACAGAGGAACTGATCCTGGTGGTCTCCATCAGCAGGAGAATGCAGTTTCTTCATCTCTCTGTCCCTTGACTTCACCCTGTACTCTGATCAATCAATGATTGCCACCCTTTGGTTCACTCCAAAACTTTTAAAATCCTTGGCCCTAAACTCCCTGGGGAGACAGGTTTGAAGTTTCCTCCTCTCTCCTTGTTTGGTGACCCTATAATTAAACCTCTTTCTCTGCTGTACCTGGTGTCTCAGTGTATTGGCTTGCTGTGCACATTGGGCAATAAATGCTTTATGGTTACAAAGGTTCCTATGAAACAGCAAAATTTGAAAGAAAGAACACAGTTGGAGTCAGGCTGCTTTAGTTTGAATCCTGGTTCTTCCACTTACATATCCTTAGAAGTTATTAAATCTCTCTAAACTATATTTTCATTTGAAGACCATGACTAAATACTTAGTTGTGTTAGTTTCCTAAGGATGCCATCACACATTATCACCAGCTGGGTGGCTTAAAATGACAGAAATGTATTCTTTCATAGTTCTGGGGGCTAGAAGTCTAAAATCAGTCAGCAGGAACATGCTCCCTTTGAAGGCTCTAGGAAAGGATCCTTTCCTGCCTCTTTCTGGTTTCTGGTAGTTGCCAGCAGTTCTTGAGGTTCCTAGGTTTATAGCTGCACCAGCCCACTCTCTGACTTTATTATCACATGATCTTCTCTGTGTGTGTCTTCACGTGGCCTTTTATAAGGACATTAGTCATTGGATTTATGGTTCACTCTAATCTAACGTGGTCACATCTTAACTAATTACATCCACAAAGACTCTATTTCCAAATAAGTTCACATTCTGAGTTTCTGGATAGACATGTAATCTTAAGAGGATACTATTTAACCCAGTATACTAGCATACAGGACTATTGCAAGGACTAAATAATATAATATGAATTATCTAGCATAGTTGCTGGCACACAGTAGGTGCTCAACAAATGTGGGTTCTTGTTCTTATTCTCCAGTCCCAGCCCTATGACCTCCCCTGTAGAGCTCTTCCCTACCCTGAACCCATTCTGTTTTCACTCAGTTAGCCTTTTCCTTTTTCTGCATTATGTCCCAGTTTCAAGCGTTCTTCCCTAGCTTGTTGCAATTGTTTTGTGCATCAGTCCTTCCAAACTACCAAGCAGTTTCACCTTGGTTCCACTTCCCTGGTATCAGCTTAAAGAAGCTTTACAGTAAACATGCTTTGGGAACAAAATAACAAAGTATTAAAGGTTATGGTAATGGCAAAAGGACTTCACTTAATTAGCAAAAACAGGAAAGTATATCCAATTTTGACAAGGAAGATGAAAAAAAAAGTGAATTTTATTACCTTTGTTGGGGTTGTATAAACTGGCATACTTTTTCCAGAAAATCAACAAAAATATTATGCTTTTGCCTTATTAATCCCAGAACTGGGAATCTGTGCTAAGATAATAACCCCAAATATAGAAAACACCACAAATACTCATCAAAATATAATTATTAATTATATAAACATAATTTATAACATTAAAAAATTGGAAGCAACATAAATGCCTAACAATAGGGGTAGTTTAGGTACTATGCTTTGCTTATTTGAAGGAACATTATACTGTTATTTTAAAAATATAGCTGCAGGAAAGATAGCTATATATATTAAGTGGAAAAGGAGAATAATAACTAAAAATGGATTTGTAATTGTAAAAAGCATGTGAAGTAATGTCAAAATATTTTTTTAATTTCCATGTTATGAATTTCCTGCAATTTAAAAATATTTCTTCTTTCTATCTTTTTTCTTTTGTTTTCTTTTCTTTCTTGACAGGGTCTTCCTCTATCACCTAGGCTAGAGTGCAGTGGCTGGATCTCAGCTCACCGCAAGCTCCGCCTCCCGGGTTCACGCCATTCTCCTGCTTCAGCCTCCTGAGTAGCTGGGACTACAGGCGCCCGCCACCTCGCCCGGCTAGTTTTGTGTATTTTTTAGTAGAGACGGGGTTTCACCAGGTTAGCCAGGATGGTCTCGATCTCCTGAACTTGTGATCCGCCCGTCTCGGCCTCCCAAAGTGCTGGGATTACAGGCTTGAGCCACCGCGCCCAGCCCAAAAATATTTCTTTATAGTTTTAAATAGGAAACTGATAATGTAAAAGAGATAATTCATAGACTCAGGCATCTTAATAGGAATGAGAAGTGCTATAGATAGTCCTGCTCACCGTTTGGTGGTGGATAGAGGCTGAGATGCTTGTAGCACTGCTGTTGGCATTGAGTGGAAGCAAGCGTCATTTCTCAAGCAGACTTGGACAAACATGTATCGTGGGAGGAGTAGCAAGTCTGATGATTCCTACCTGCATTGTCAGTGAACTAGACTCTTGAGTTATGAGGCCAAAAACAAACCCCTGAGCATACACAGACCACGCCTCCATGAAGAAGACTTATGCAGACGAAAAGTAATTCTTGAGAGATACCTGTGTCAGGAAAAATCCATGAAATCAAAACAAAGATAACACAATAACAACTACAACGAGAAATTGCAAACTTCGCTGATTTATTTTACATTCTATTTCTGGTTTTGGTGAATAAATATGCTTCCCATCCTCCACCCCACCCACCTAGACAAGTAAGAGAATATGAAGGGTATCAGTGGGATACATAGGTTTTAAGATCATTCTATGTTGCTTAGGCCTATCAGTACAAGTTTAATAGAGACGATGTAGCCTTAATGATTTATTTTTCTGTCAAGTCAAAGAATTCCTGGCTCATCATCTGAATTTTATTTCCTCATGTGTTAATTAGTTTACTCATTTATTTGGCAAATATTGATTCTTACACAGTTTTAGTCTTGATTTTTTGTGAAGTGGGATATCCCATGAATGAATTTGCCAGATTTCTGTTATATTGAGTTTGGGAGAGAAATTTTTATTGAGTTTAGATAAACCGTTAAGATAATTAAAAACTACTTCAAAAATAAGAAAAAATACATCATTAAGTTTAATTTCCATTATATATTCTCAAAGAAGTGGGTCTCAAAATTAAATGTGCACAAAGATCACCTGACAAGCTTGCTAAAAATGCATGTTTCTAGGCCCTAACATCAGAGGCTTAGGGTAAGGTTGGAGATACTTGTTTGAAAGAAAGAGAAAAGAAGATTCTGAGGTAGATAACTCTACTATTCACACTTTGAGGGAAAAAAGATAGCGACATGGACACATATGTGCCATAAAATATTTTCATTAAATATTTGGAGTTGAACACTAATTTATCACTGTGAAAATAAAACAGCCAATAAAAGGAAAAAAGTACTAAAAAATATTTGGTGTTGCCTCCCAAAACATGGTTTTGCTTTTCCTTTTTTGGAGATCAGTAAGGAAAACTCATCACCAAGCTGTAGATGATGTCATCTCTTCTATTCCTAGCACATTTTTGACACGTAATCCCTTTATTTCACAATATACATGCTGAGGCAATATTCTTTTTGTTTTATGAGCTGATAATTGTATGTCAATTATATCACAAGTTAAAGGAAAGTTAATAAGGATTGCATTCAGTTACAAATAGCATTTTCAATATTATTATCACATGTGGGTTCTTTTCAAACACTCCAATATTAGAATCTAGATTTTGATAATGTAAGGTCCATTGTGAAAACCACATATAATTGTGTTGCAAATATTGCATTATAAAACTCACTTATTCTATATCCATATGTGCATATATTATATATATATATACACACACACAGAGACACACGCAGTTGTGTCTGTGCTATGAGAAGATAGTAAATGCACTTCTCTGTTAGTGAATCACTTTTTTTTCTAGTATACCAGGCCTTCCTATTGCTCTTTCTTAAGAAAGTAAATTAGTGGTTTGCTTTTAACATCTTATGAGAGAATGATGTACAAATCAGCTAAACCTTCCCTTTTTTTGTAGTTGTTTTTACCTGCCAATTATCAAGCATAATAAAATTAGGGTAGGCTTCAAACTAAAGATATGTTAAGGCAATGATTCCTAACCTTTGTGTGCATAAGAATTACATTCTATATGTAATACATTTATTAATATTCAGACTGGTGGGCCTCCATTAAATCTTAAGTAAAGCCCAATAATTTACATTTTTAATGAATACTCCAGGTACTTTTGAAGCTAATATTCTGCCTTTTACATTTTGAGGAATTACTTCTCAAAAGAAAGTTTGTAAAATAGCCTATGGGAGTTAATTTTGGGTGACCTGTGCTTTAAAACCATTGGAGGAATGGTTTTAACCTTAATTAAGGGGCACTTAGAAGTATAAAAGAAGCATCGCAAAGTTTTCTGAACATGGATTTAACATTTGGATGGCCACTGGGAACAAGTACATCTTTTTATTTCCTTTTGGAAAGTGTGTATTGGAAAGTCAGGCCTTTGGCAGGAGCAGATGCTATCAGGATATGCAAAACCATGATGATGGGAGAACCAAAGACATAACAAAGTATGACAGTGATCAATGGGGCTTTCTCTGTGCCAGGTACTGCTCTAAGCTTCTTATATGCATTAACTTATTTCATCTTACAACTACCCTATGTAGTAGATATTATTACTTTGCCCATTTTACACATGGGAAAATAGAGAAGTAAGATGTTAAGTAACTTGTCCCCTCCTGTAGCTTATGAGAAATAGCCAGGATTGTCTGGACCCAAGCAGTCTGACCTGCTCAGAGCAGAAGGCCCTGGGGTCTAGACCTTCACCCTGCACTACATCACTAGTAAAGGGCTGGTTTTCTGGAAAACTCACTTATGCTTTTGCTAAAGAAAAAAGTTTTCATATTAAGACAAGTTCCTATGGAGGCAAAACCATGAACTTCATGCCACTTAAAGCTTGTGTTTTTCTTTGTTGTTGTTGTTGTTGTTTGCTTGTTTGTCTTTGTTTTAAGTATGTTTTAAGAGATCAGGTCTTGCTATGTTTCCTAGGCTGGACTCAAATTCTTGGGCTCAAGCAATCCTCCCACCTCAGCCTCCCAAGTCCCAAGTAGCTGGGACTGCAGGTGCACAACACTGCATCCAGCTTTTTTTGATCTGTAATTCTTTAAATTTCTAGAGAAGACCAACATGAGGGAAAAATGAAAGCAATGGCAGTGCTGATGTGGTCTGGTGTCAATCTCCAGGAGGGTACGATGGGGAGACTTGCTGCCACATGCCGAGATGGAATGAGCTATGCACCTGGGCCTCAGTGGAGAGTCTTTGCTAAATGGAAGGTGGCTACCCAAGCAGTATGGACTTGCCTTGAACCAATGGTTTTTGTACTAGTTTTTAATTGCTACTGTTATAATTACCACAAACTTAGTAGCTAAAGCAATACAGATTTATAGTCTTACAGTTCTGTAGGTAAGAAGTCTGATGCAGGTCTCACTGGGCTAAACTCAAAGTGTCAGCAGGGCTGTGTACATTTCTGGAAGCTCTATGGGAGAATCCTCTTCTTCGCTTTTTCCAACTTTTAGAGGCTGCCCACATTCCTTTGCTCATGGCCCCCCTTTCTCCATCTTCAAAGCCAGCAATGGCTGGTTGAGTTCTGTTCACATGGTATCACTTTGATCTCCCCTTCTGTCTTCCTCTTCCACTTTTAAGAACCCTTGTGATTATGTTGTGCCCACTAGATAATGGAGGATGATTTCTCTATTCTAAAGTCAGCTTATTAGAAACCTCAATTCCATCTTGGCTCCTCTTTTCCACGTAACCCAACATATTCATGGGTTCCAGGGAATAGGATATGAATATGAGTATTTTGGTGAGTCTTTACTTGCCTACCACAGCTTCCTAAAGAGTAAGGTGACTGGGGGGGGGGGGGAAGGGGCATGTTTCAGCACATAGGGCTTATTCATTGAAGACTGGATGTTTGACTTGGAAGGAAAGCTTCCTTCCACTTGGTCAGCGAGGTGCCTTTGGCAGTCACATATGCTAGCAGAGCACTAGTGGTGGAAGAGCTGTTAGCTGGCTAGCAGATAAGAAGGGAAGAGACTGTGTCACACCTGGAAAGACTGAAGTATCCTTGTTGCCTGAGGACAACTTGATTGAGTTGTTTCTAATGTTTGTAGAGAAGGAAGGTAATAAGGGTTTTCCCCTCAGCAGGAGAAAAGCTGAGCTGCTCCCCAGGTCAGGCATGGAGGGATGAGTGGAGAGGACCTCTTGCCATCTCAGAAGAGGTGGAAATGTGAGCCAAATATGTCTTTGATTGAAACTGAAACTCCCTTTCTTTCCTTTTCGCTTCCCCACCCTCACTTCCTTCTTCTAGCTGCCATATTTTTGCTGTTGCTGTGGTTTGGGAAGCTATGATTACATAAGCACTGCTCTTGTCTAAACAGGCTGTGTCCATAGTGTCAGAGCTAGGCTCATTCATATAGAAAACAACACTGAAGATAACAGCAAAACTTGATATCCACATTCACAATTTTAAACTTATATTCTTCTAATGAGACGGAAAGCAGTAATTATAAAGGGCATGATTGGGGAGTGGGGGAGGTGTACAAAATGTACTTCAAAAATTGTACTGTTGACTGTTGGAGGCTTTTTTTTTTTTTTTTCTTTTGAGACGGAGTCTCCCTCTGTCGCCCAGGCTGGAGTGCAGTGGCGTGATCTCTGCTCACTGCAAGCTCCGCCTCCTGGGTTCATGCCATTCTCCTGCCTCAGCCTCCTGAGTAGCTGGGACTACAAGTGCCTGCCACCATGCCTGGATAATTTTTTGTATTTTTTAGCAGAGACGGGGTTTCACCGTGTTAGCTAGGATGGTCTTGATCTACTGACCTTGTGATCCGCCTGCCTCAGCCTCCCAAAGTGCTGGGATTACAGGTGTGAGCCACCACACCTGGTTCTGATTTTTTTAAGTTAAGCAAAATGGAAATAGTTGATTGAGACCCTAGAGAAGAATCACGTGATCTGTGTGTAAAGCAACCCACAAGCGGTTAGTCATCTAGTTAATGTCAAGTAAATCACCCAAAATGTTGTCTGTATATCGTGAAATGATTTTCTATTTTTTCCCCAGAGCAGACTATATTTATCTTAGGTTGGTTTGCATGCCTACCTAATTCCTGTTGTTTGGTGTCTGTGTGGACAGAATGGTTGAAACAGCTGTGGACTTGCCTGACACTAAGTCATCAGCTATTGGAAACGGTGCTTTGAACAAAGACATCGTAGGCCATCTGAAGGGAAGAGGAAGCCACAAACAGCATCAGAACGTGAAGAAAATGTAGGTCACAGCTGCTACCCTGGCGATAGGGAGTACACTTTTATACCTTCATGACGTTGAAAGCATGAGAAGGATTCCGGGGGAATATACACAAGGAGACACATCCTCTCTGAATACATAGGGTAGAAATGTGTATGTCTCAGACTTACTTTTTCTTCTGAGTTAGCTCATTTAAGCAATCATATAATCGTACTTGGCGGATGGTGTGGGGCAGGGTGCGTGTTTGTGCACTCTTACTGTGGAGATCTATTGCGTATATTTTTAATTTTTACAATAGTTTTTGAAGGCTACATAAAAACAAAGCAAATACAAAACATTAATATACAAAGCTTCAAATCTTTAGCAAGTCTTTTGCCAAAATGAGCTTATTTCAGCATAAAGTGGAATAGCAAAATTTAAAGGAAGGGTAGGTGGCAACCTGATGAACTAGTCTTTCAGTAACAAGGATGTCCTAAATTTTCTTCTTTATTCATTTCTGTGCTTCCAATTTACTTGGCTCTAAATGTCTTAAATATGTTCCATGAACAGCTTTATCTAAAGGCACTAAGAGTTTACAAAGGGGGAAAATTTTTAAAAAATATTGTCACCCTGTTCTTTCCCCATGAAGTCCCACTTTCGCTCTTTGAGTGCTTCTTGCTGAATGCTTGCACAACATCCGGCTGCCTTTGCAGACGTGTCCTCCCACTCGTCTCTATGGTTTCTTCTCTCGTTCCTTGGGCTGAGTCCTCCCCTCATGTGGGGTCTTGATGCTTCCCAGAGCTCCTTCCTGGTAAAACTCTAAGCTGCTCTTGCAGGCTGTGAGTTCATGCCCTTCCTTGTGCATGGAGAACACCAGAAATAGAAGGCAGGTTATTTGTATCCATGACAATCCAGGAAATTAAATTCATCTGATAATGCTCTTTAACTTTTTGCAAGTTCTACCTGCTTTAGGCCCATCTGATAAAAATTTTAAAAAGAGGTAGGCAAGCTACACCTGGGGATCAAATCCAGCCCACTGCCTCTTGTACAGCCTATGTATTAAAGACCAATTTTACATTTTCAAATTGTTGAAAACAATTAAAAGAAGAGTAATTTTTCAAGACACATGAAAATCATGTGAAATTCAAATTTTGGCATCCATAAATAAAGTTTTATGGGATTCCACTGCTCTCATTTGTTTATGTATTGTCTAAAATGCTGTTTTTGCACTACACTGGCAGAGTTGGCCTGCAAAGCTGAAACATTCACTGTGTGGCTCTTTACAGAAAAAGCTTGTCAACCTCTGATTTAAACCAATTTTAAAATTTACATATTAATTTGCTAACGGCCCACAAGAAAGCAAAATTACCCAGGGCACGAATGATATTTTTATCATTATGAAAACCTTAGTGGTTAACACAGTGACTGACTTGTAGCAGTTACTCAGTAGATATTTGTTGGAAAGATTTACAATGATCCAGCTCCTATGCAGCCTTTAGAAGAATACCTGTTTGGGGAAGCTTTGCCAGCAGGCAAGAGATTCATGTCTTTTCTCCTTAGCTTTTGTCTTCTCTGTATACATGTTATGGAACATACACACTTAGAGTGTAATCTTCTTTTTAACTGATCACACAAATTTGGAATTTATCACATTTTCCACAATTGAAGATTTTATTCTTAAAATTATATACTCTTCTCAGAGGCTGTGTACTGGCTATCTATTACTGCATGCAAATTACCCCAAACCCAGTGATTTAAAGTAATAACCATTTTAATTAATTAATTAATTATTTGTATGATATACTTTTGTGGGTTAGGAATTCAGGCAGGGCTTAGCCGGGGATTCTTCTGCTCCACACAGTTTCACTGGCATTACTGGAGAGGTATTCAGCCAGTGCTGAACCCAGGCTACTCTTGAGGGTTCCGTGCCTGCTGCCTTGATCAGGATGATGAGAAAGGGGGCTCAGCTGGCCCCTTCTCTATGTAGTCTCAGGGCCTCTCCGTCTGATCTCTGCAGCAGGGCAGTCAGAGCTGTGGTGGCTCAGAGGTTCCAGAGACCAAGTTAGAGACTGCCAGTTCTCTTAGAGTGAAGGCCCAGAGGGCAGAGTGTCATTACGGCCATGCTGTATGCATCAAAGCAGTTAAGAGCAAGCTCAGATTCAAAAGGAGGGGAAATAGACCCCACCTCTCAAATGGAAGAGTGTTAAAGAATTTGTGGCCATCTTTAATCTGTCATAGGCTGTTTCTAGTTTTATTTTTCACTTCACTTATTTCGGCTATGTAGGGCAGCCTCCCTTGTCCTCCTAACATATTATCTTTCTTAAACTGTCTTTCATGTTCTCATTTCTGAGTTCTGGAATTGTCAGGTGTCTAGACAAAGAGAGGACCAGCTCAGGCCAGGCAGTTATGAGGGAATAGCCAAAGGACACTGGGTACCTTTTTCAGAAAGTGATTCTTGCCCTGAACAGTCTACTTCACCTCTTCAAATATTTAAAAGAGGAACTAGGAGGCCTGCAGGCCCACTCTGAATCCCAGCTGTCTGGGAGGGAAGTTCTAAACTACATTCCTGTATACTACACTTAAGGACATCTTACATAATATCATTTGGAAGATATACTTTTGTTTTTTCTTTGAAGCAAGGTCTCACTCTGTCACCCAAGCCAGGGTACAGTCGTGCAATCATGGTTCACTGCAGCTTTGGCCTCCTGTGCTCAAGTGATCCTCCCACTGCAGCCTCCCAAGTAGCTGGGACTACAGGTACATGCCACCATGCTCAGCTAATTTTTTTACTTTTTGGAGAGTAGGGTTTCACCCTGTTACCCAGGCTGGTTTCGAACTCCTGGGCTCAAGCAATCTGCTCTCCTTAGCCTCCCAAAGTGCTGGGATTATAGATGTAAGCCGCCACAGCTGGCCTAATTTATTTTTTTCATTCATCGGAAAGAGGAATCAGCCCTGTCTCTCACTGTGTAGAAATTGCCAAAGAAAACGCAAGCCAAGATAATGTCAGTTCAGGGCCTGGAATTCTTTGGAGAAAATCGAATCACTTATAATACACAAGAAGAAAACAAATGATAAGCACACAGGATATAGATATTTGAATACATCAACATTTTATGGACAGATAAGGTGTTCCAAACACTATAATATTTCTTCATCAACTGGGGCACTCCTTCTGCTGTGGTTTCATGACCAGAGAGGTCAGCAAGGTTATAGCCATATGTAGATTCACCAGCTGAAAGAGAAATCCAGACCCTTCTGCTGCCTTGCATCTGGTTTTGTAATTGTATTTCCTTTTCTTGCAGCTGTAGGCCTTGACCTGCCATAACAGTTGCTTTCTCTTTGTTCCCCGTGGGAAACTTGTTTTCTTCTCCCGTAGCTGATGCCTGATAGCCTCCTTGTACGTTTCCCCTGTTGGTCAGAGTTTTTAGTAACTGAAGCTCTTGTGGCCAACATTGAGCGGCCACAGCACCTTGTCACTGTTGCAGATAGGCTCCAGTACTTCCTTGTTCTATAAAAAGTCACATGAGGTTGTGGGGCCGGATTGTAAATTTTCTCCAGGCAACCAGAAACTTGATGTTTTCACACAGAGAAAGGAAAGGGCCTGTCTTAGTGATGAAAATAGGATTGTACGTTTTCCTTTTCTTCCTTTTCTCTCTGATGCAGAGATGGATCAGAGCAAGGTCTCCACATGGTGAAGCAGTTACTCAAAAAATTGAGGGCTGGGACTGGAGAGCTGGTTTGCAGTTCCTGTCTTTGTTGTTGGTGGTGTTAGGCGTGTGTGTTTCGAGAACTTTGAACATGCAGAAGAGTTTGTACTTTTTGTGGCTTGTCTGGGTTCAAACAAATGTACAACCTTGTGAAGAGTCATTTTCATTGGCTAAAAATGAACTCTGCTTTATTATTATCAGATAGTGTAAACAGAGATAGAACAAACCTTTGAAAAATGCTTTATAATGTAGTGGAGAGCTAAATCATTAATAATCCGTCTTTAAAGATCTGAAAAACATCTGTGGTAAGATCTTGCCAGGAGGAGAGTTTTTCTATGAAACAGCTTTTTCTTTATTTTCCTGCATGGCAGAATTGATATTTAAGGGGGACCTTCTTGACTTATGTTTTCATAGTCCTTAAACTCTCTTTTCTTCAAAAATATTACATAGTTTTTGAAATTGGTGGATCCTCTTCATTAACTCACTCTGAATTATTCATAGTCGCTACCATTGTCCCTCAGTTAGGAGACTTTGGAAATCCCCCTGACATCCTTTCTTGCCAAATTTGTGTCTGGTTGCCTGCCTACAATGTTTTTTTCCTAATCTGACTAGCCATCTCTGACTTATTTTAGCACATGCAGCATTTCAGAGTCTGATATAGTAGCACGCTACACAATTTGAAAAGAAGCTTTCCACTGGGACAGTGGCCTCAAATTGCCTCAAAGAACAATTCAAGTTCTTTTGATATGGAAAGGGAGCTCTGAAGAGCTATCATTTCTTACCTGGTGTAAGCAGCTGGGGGCTAATCACTAGGCATTTTATCCAAACTTCTCTTGGTTTTTCAGGAGTCATTGACAGGGTGGTTTTTAAATCTCAGCCCTCTGAAGAGACAAATTTTGTTCTTCATTCTCTTGAAATTCCAAAGAGGTACTATTGCCCTGAATTCCCTTTCAACTTCTTGTAGTGTCTACTTGCCATCATCCCAAACTACCACCTTGGCACTAAACATTGGCCCCAGTCCCTCTGAGCTTTGCTGTCTGCTGGCAGCCAAGAAAGTCCTGATGAGACCTAAGAGAACAGAGCTGACAAGGTGTTTGTAGTCTAATCGTGACTCCTAAAGACTCAAAGCACAAAATTCAAAGGTTGACTTTCCACCAGTGTACTTTTCTGTCATATTTTAGGGTGGCGTCTTCATGAATCACAGGTAGGTAACTTTGACAGGATCTGAACTCAGGGCTGTTTAGAAAGATGAAAAAAATACACTTTTTTATTTCCTGGTGGAAGCACTTGTCCTGGATCTGACAAGTGACCACATGTGATCGGTTATGATGAAATGCAGGAAATAACTTATGATAACCCTGACTTAAGAATGTGAACATCCTCCAGCATGCTTAAGTCCAGCCTACTGGGTTCTATTTGGAGTCTAAGGTCAGTTAGAGCTTTTTGGCCTTTAGAACTTGATGTCCATTTCTGGGGAAGGACAATATGGTTTAGAAATTCCACTTAAATGGCTAGAATGGTTACTGTTCTTTTTCAAGTCCAGGCATAAAGACAGAATTAAGTACTTTTCCTTATCCATGCTTAACTTTCACAATTCCATATTATTAAAAATAAATTGTGATTTATGCTCTACCAGCTTCCAAAAAGAATTCAAAGCAGAATACGAAAGTGTTACCAATGCAGTGTCTCATATGATGCCACTGTCCTAAGATCTTCCTTGCAAAGAAAGGATGATTTTTTTTCTCAGCAAATTTCTTCTTCTAGCAACACCTTACACAAGGAATACTGAATACTTCATTTTTTAAAGTGGAATTGTGCCAAACTCTACCAGTTCTATCCAAGTAGAAAAAATAGATTTCTTCATTTTACAATGCCTCATGAACTACATGTATATATATGTGTGTTTCCTAGTCTTCATAAATGTGAAGTTTTCTATTTTGCTTTCTTTCACATCACAGAATCATGTGATCAGTGGAGGTTTCTGTGGCATTTCCCAGCCCTCTGATTCTTTCTAGCTCTTTGTATCTGAACAGATAGAATGAGTATTAGTGGTTTAAAGTCTTGTGCCAGTATCTTTCTTCTTATATTCTGTAGTTGGGCATAGTTCATTGCATTTATTAATTTTTGTTGGCTAATGTCAAACTGGTAATTTTAAGCCTGAAAGGCCTAAATGCCTTGCCTCTGATAGAAAGACACGCTGATGGCTTCAGAAATGCCAAATGAGTTACCCCCAATGTATTGTTAAAAGCAGTTATCTTCAGAGGCCAGCTATTCATGGTCCTTTGAAACACTGGGCTCTGTATTAGTCTATTCTCTTAGTCTGCTATATAGGTTGGTGCAAAAGTAATTGAAAGTAATGGCAAAGATTGTAATATAGATAACTACCTGAGACTGGGTAATTTATAAAGAAAAGAGGTTTAATTGAAGCATGGCTGGGGAGGCCTCAGTAAATTCACAGTCACGGTGGAACATGAAGAGGAAGGAGGCATGTCTTACATGGCCAGAGTAGGAGGAAGACAGCGAAGTGGGAGGTGCAACACACTATTAAACAAGCAGATGCTGTGGCTGGGCGTGGTGGCTAATGCCTGTAATCCCAGCACTTTGGGAGGCAGAGGTGGGCAGATCACGAGCTCAGGAGTTCAAGACCAGCCTGGCCAACATAGCCAAACCCAGTCTCTACTAAAAACACAAAAAGTTAGCCAGGTGTGGTGGCAGGCGCCTGTAATCCCAGCTACTCAGGAGACTGGGGTAGGAGAATCATTTGAACCCGGGAAGCAGAGGTTTCAGTGAGCCAAGATCATGGCATTGCACTCTAGCGGGGTGAAAGTGCGAGACTCTGTCTCAAAACAAGCAAACAAACAAACAAACAAACACAACCAAGCAGATCTTGTAAGAACTCACTCACTGTCATGAGAACAGCAAGGGGGAAGTCTGTTCCCATGATCCAATCACATCTCACCAGGCCCTTCTTCCAACACTGGAGAATGCGACATGAGATTTGGATGAGGACAGATATCCAAACTATATGAGGCTCTTACTGTTGGTCTTTCTTCAATGCATTAAAAGACTTGAGTTACAAATCCAAGCTAAGATTTTCCCTCAGGAAATTTGTACATACTCAGACTATGTTTTTTCTCATTGTACCAGTCTATCAAGGGGTACCTTAACCCCCCCTACGCCCCCGCCCCTATTTGTGTAAGTCCTAGTTTTGGGTATTTACAGTATCCTGTCAGCTTAGCAATGTATTATTTTTTCTTAATATGGTTTCTTCTTTGCCTACAAAATTCCCAACTGCTCTAAGTCAATTGCAACCAGTCTTAGTCTGGTAGGAATGAAAAACCATTGCTTACCTTTAAACACCCAGAAAAAACAAAAACAAAAACAAAAAAACCCCCGCCTTCTTCTTTTGTTTAGCTAAGTCTCCTTCTCATTTTTTAAAAAATCTATTACCCATTAAATCCTATTTCTTAACCCTTTCTTCACCACTCACTTTAAAGATCTCCACATATACCTTAATGCAGAGATTTAGGCTGAATTTCAGACTCCTAACATCTTACACCTTACAGTGGCAAGATTACACATGTGAGCTGCCTTTTCCTGGCCTTATTGTTCATTGACCCACAGAAGTGGTCTCCTGTGTCTGATACTCCTTTGACCGTCATCTGTAAACCAGGCAATAACCTTTGGGATTCATCAGTTCCCTAATGTTGCAGAATTTGACTTTAGGTCCAGGATCTTTGCCATCTCTGGGGAAGTATACTGAAAAAGGCATTTTACATCAGGGGTCTACTAAAATTGTCAGCTTTCTCAACCTAAATTCATCTCTTCAGGTTTGTAATTCAGTTGCTTTAACAAACAGCAACACAAAAACAAAAGCAAGACAAAAAAAGAAACAAGTTCCCTACCTTCTTACAAATAGACACCCTTGTGAAATCTGGTCTGGTCTCTGTACAGGCAGCACTATGTTTGTGAGCTGTTATCTCTTACCAGTCTTTCAATCTCAATATAATTAATTTTATTCTTAAGAATAGAAAACTACAGCTATATGTATATGTGTGCATGTATACTATGTGTATTATATATGTATATTATATATATGTGTATATTTTTTCCACAACACAATTTTAAAAATTGATTCTTCCCATGACATTGTTATCATTATCATCCTCATTAAATACTTGTGAAATATCTACCATATGCATTGTGATAGGCATTTAGGCATGATGGTGAGTGCAAGGAATTAAGTAAATATATATGCACTCAGGGCCTTGAATTTAGGTTGTTCAGGCAGATGTATTATTCACAAAGAGATGAATGACTATCCAGATAGGACACTGTGAGTGCCCAAGTATCTGGAGAAGACTAGAGTTCATTCCATGCCTGTGGACGTGCTGATGCTCTGAAGGGGTCTTAGCTTCTCTGAAGTAAAGTGATTGAGGGTTAGAGTAGAGTTATGGTAGAGAACAGAACTGGAGCACAGGGGTCTGAGGCAGGTGGGGGGATGGAGAGATGACTGCTTGACAGATTCTGTTTTTTTCAGAGACGCAAAGAGAAGATGAATCACCCTGACATAACACAAGTAGCCTAGGAGGAGGAGTTCTGTCTGTGGCCATGAATTGTGTAGCCTCAGGCAAGTCATTTAATGTCTTGGAATCTTAGTTGCTATCTTTGTAAAATGAGGGTTGGTTTACTCTTTGAAATGGGGACAAGTTCTGAGCTGGAAGCTTAGCGGGAAAAGCCTAAGCAATTAATTTGTGAGACAGAAACTATACAGATTGCTTCCTGCTCAGCAATAAAACTATCAAAAAATCATCATTCTAAGGTACTGCCAGTTTGTAATCATGATTGGAGGAGAGTCTTGGTGAGAGGCTGTAACATATGTGCTAAGAAACACAGTGAAATGGAATTAATGAAACAGGTAAGATTAATAATGACAGGTCTTAGGTAGTTGGGGAAATGTCTGAGAGCTTAATCAGTGAAGTGATAGAATATGAAATTTAAATTTATGATTTAGTTATCTTCTGAATGTTCTCATTATGATACAGTGAGTCTCCCAGACTGTGGCTTTTAGGCTAAGCAATGTTATGCGTTATTAAGAGACACGAGGGATTTGACTGTGTCAGGTTTCAGTAATGATGATTCTGAGAGCTCCATTAAACATCTCTGCTTTCCCCACCAGTGAGCTGAAGGCAAATTAGACAGCGGTGAGTGAGGCTTGAAGGAAATAGAAATGAGCAGCAATGGTCACAGCAAAAGTGAGATGAGGCCGTGCACACGCAGGCTTACAGGGAATGAGAAGTCATTTGAAAATGTGACTGGGAGGAAATGCATTGTGAGAGGAGCCTTGGAGGAGAGAGATGTGTGCATCATGGCCAAAAATCAGCTCAGTGGGAACCCAAAAAAACATGATGTACAAAACGCAAGGAGCTCAATTCTGCTTCAGCACTGTAGGGTGACTATAGTTAACAGTAATTTATTGTATATTTCAAAATACCTGGAGGAGAAGATTTGAAATGTTCCCAACACAAAGAAATGATAAGTGTTTGAGGTGATGGATATACTAACTACACTGACTTGATCACTATACATTGCACCGCATACATATGTACATTTTTTAAAAACTCTACATAAAGTGGTACAATATATAATGATATGTATATGTACACAATATATAATGAAATGTATATAATACATACATATAATGACACATGTGTATATACTGTACCCCATACATATGTACACTTTTTTTAAAAAAAGGTAAAGGAAAGTCTAACAAGGATTCTGGCCACGAAAATGCTATAACTAAATCTTTAGTTCTCACCTTTAATTCACCTGGAAGAGTTTACCCTGCTCTCCCATTCCATCCCATCCCATCCCAATACACACGTATTTTAGGTAAACTGAGTGAAATTTTTTTTTCTATTACGGAAGTTGGTTGTCTCAGGCCAAGAAAATAACCTACCCTAAAACTGTATTTCAATGCTTGAAAACTTGAGTCTCAAAAAGGGATGCAAATATGAAGGTAGGTCCTAAATTCCCACTAACTAGAGAATGTAAATGAAAATAACATTGAGATAGCAACATTTTGCTGATCAGATTGGGGACAGATAATCACATATAGATGGTATTGGCATGCCTACCTCCAGATCCTTTTGGCCGATCCCAGAGTTTGTCTGCAGACATTTCTCAGACATGACAACAAATTCCTGCACCTTTCCTCCAGTGGGCTATCCTTGGACACAGGACTATGCTTTGTCCCTGCACAGGTCAGATGAGAAATAACTGAGCCAGAACGCCTTGGAGTATCTTCCAACCACTAAGGGCTGGTGAATAAATACTTCACATCTTTGCCTTTTGTTGGAACAATCCTAAATTGTGCTCCATATGGCCTCTCCAATGGTCTCCAGAATAATTGAGCCCAGTTGCCCACACAGTAGGGTAATCAACTTATCTCTGTTTTTCTAGAACTGTACCAGTTTTAGCATTGGAAATTCTGTGTCCGGGGTCACCCCATTGATTCCATGCAAACTGTGACAGTTGACCACACTACCAGTAGAGGTAACTGGCTCGTCAGTGTTCTGTCTATTGGCCCCTTACTTCTTGTCTTACTTCCTTACAACCTCATAGTGATTCCTGGAATTATCTTCAAAATAAACTACAGATGCATTATCTTCAAAATAAGAGAAAACCAAACACCGCATGTTCTCACTCATAGGTGGGAACTGAACAATGAGATCACTTGGACTCGGGAAGGGGAACATCACACACTGGGGCCTATCATGGGGAGGGGGGAGGGGGGAGGGATTGCATTGGGGAGTTATACCTGATATAAATGATGAATTGATGGGTGCTGACGAGTTGATGGGTGCAGCACACCAACATGGCACAAGTATACATATGTAACAAACCTGCATGTTATGCACATGTACCCTAGAACTTAAAGTATAATAAAAAAAAACCAAAAAACAAAATAAACTACAGATGCTTCCCAATTCACAATGGGGTTATGTCCTGATAAATCATTGTAAATTGAAAATATGATTAAGTCAAAAATGCATTTAATATACCTAACCTACCAAATATCATAACTTAACTTAGCCCACCTTAAACGTGCTTGGAACACTTACATTGGCCTATAGTTGGGCAAAATCATCTGGCAACACAATGTACTGTACAGTATTGGTGTTTTTACCCTTGTGTGGCTGAGTGAGAGCTGCAGCTCACTGCCATGGCCCAGCATCATGTGAGAGAATTACACTGTTTTCTACTGAATGTCTATAGTTTGTGCACCATCGTAAAGTTGAAAAAGTATAAGTGGAATCATTGGAAGTCAGTGACCATCTGTATTGCATTCACATTTTGGTCTCAGGACCTGCTTTCAGGGGAATTCAAGTGAAGCCAGTTGATGATATCCACTCTTGTGAGGGTGTAGAGAAATAAGGCGACTCATACATTGTGTGGAAAGCAGAAATTTTCATAGCCCTTTGGAGGGTGATTGAACAGGCTTATGAAGTAGGAAAGTAATACGAACTTCTGTCAGTGTGACTCCGAAGCCCATGACTTGCATTTTAAATTTGCATACACTTTGAATCAGGAATTCTTTGTCTAAGACTTTCTTCAGTAGTAATGCCCAAATGAGCACAAAGATGTAAACATGAAGATGCTCTCTGTGGATTGTCGCACAATAAAAAAAATTAAAAATATCTGTCAATGTCTGTCAAAATATCACTGATAGGGGAATGATTTAGCAAATTTGTAGTATAAGCATTCTATAAAACACTATGAAGCTATTAAAAAGCATGAGGTCATAAACGTCTATGATATACTAGTAAGCAAAGAAAATCAAATTAAAAATGTGTATCATGCTCTCTATCTATCTGCATTTTTTCTCTCTCTTCCTGGAAACACACGTATACACACGCACACATACACACGCACAAAGACACAAATTATTAACATAATACCACTGGACAGAGAGTTGGGTTGGGGGTGAAGGTGGAACAGAAGAGGTTATGAAGGAAATTGCCTCTATTTATTTAACGATGATGATGATGAAATTTTTTTTTATAATGGGTGCATATTATTTTTAAAATGGAAAAAATAAAAAGAAATGCATTGTGTTTGGAAATGAACACTTGAAGCATTCTTCACCATTTTAATTTTTCATAAACTCTATCAATATTGGCAGCAAGGGAACTTGAGATTTGAGCTGCTTGTTCTTCTGTCTTACGTGCACCAGTGTAAAAGTGTGTTGTAACCAAATTTATGTATGTAGGTGACCTAAAAGATAATTCATTAGAGAAATTGTCCTGTTGGATAATTGGTAGATATCCACTGGCTGTTGACACCATTGTTTTACAATGAATTTCTTGCTCTTTTAAAGATGAGAAAGACCACATAGACAGAAAATACATTAGGCTGGTGCAAAAGTAATTGCAGTTTTTGCAATTGAAAGTAATTGTAATACTTCAAACACTCATTATAGTTTTCAAAAGCAAAGAAGAAAAACCGTAATTACAAGGGCAAACAGGAAATTAAAATCAACTCTAGATGTATACCTAAACCTCTTCCATTTTTTTTTTCTTTATTCAGGAAATTAAACAATGTTGAATGACAAAGATCTGCAATCTCTCAAGTGGTTGAGAGGAAGTATGACATTGACTTAGGAGAAGACTATGGCAAATGATGCTGTAGTCAGGAAGAATGAATAGATTTGAAAGAATACAGAGAAAAACTAACCACAGAAAGAGTCAACTCATTGTTGCTCTTGGGTGTTTTTGTCTCCAGTTTGTTTTCCATAGACTTCAATGAGTGTGGATGGATTTGAGAGATTACATACTCCCTAGTTACAGTGAATCTAACAATGAAGTAAGAAAGACATGCGGTTGCTGTTGAGAAACATGGTCTCTGCTTGGCCATGTGATTATGAGCAAAGCATCCTCAGCTTAACTTTCTGTAGACTGGGAATAATTATGTTAACTACAAGTTGCTCTGAAGATTAAATGAGAACATGTACACCAAATCACTTGGTTTAGATAGCATTACTCATGTGTTGATTTTTATTATTATTCTCTTTCTATTTTTTAAAATTCTTGTGTTGGGGTGAATAATAAGTAAGATAACCAAAAGATTTTAAAAATGCTTTAGTAATACAAGATTTTTGTAAAACTACTCCTCATGACCTTTAACGTGATCAGTGTGGCTTGTGGATATCCATGGATACTCAAGAGGAACAATTAAGCTGACATTGATAAGCAGCAGCAAATAGTGTCTACTAAATCTGCTTGGTTAATAACATAGGCTTCATTCATTCAACTGATATTTCTTAAGTATGAACTATGGTTCATGCACTGTTTTAGATGCTATGGACAGACAATATTGAGTACAATAGGGATTCCACCCCGACAACTTAGAATCTAGTGTAATCTAAAGACATTAAAAATACCAATCATAATTCCAAGTAGAATACCAACAGCTGGAATCAGCCAGTCCTTTTTCCTACTAAAATCTTTTTAATCATACCTCCAAAACATGGACTTTTAACTATAAAAAGATAGAGATTTTGTCCAGTTCTAAAGTTCTATGAGTGATTACCCTCAACTTGGGTTTAGCAGTGAAGGCTTCACAGAAAACTACTTTTGAGTTGATCTTTGAAGAATGGGTAAGATTTCCCTAGGGAAGGGAGAGGAACATGGCTTTTCAGGCTGTGGGAAGTATGCAATTTATCCAGCAAGTAGTCAAGGGTGGAAGGATGGAATGGGGGTTGAAAGTGGAAATTTGTAATCACATGTTGTCACTAGCCAAATTCTCTGTCTCAATTGTCTTTATCCTGTCTCCACCCAGCACTAACTGAAGTTGGAGATGCTGGAAGAGCTGATTCTTCTTACTCTTAGGTGACATCTCACAAGCTAATATGAATGGAGGACCATTGAAAGATCCTCCTAGCCTCTAAATTCTGGGACCTCAAATCTGCTAAAATGTCCAAAATTTCCATCATGAGGATTAGGGCTCCAAGTTAATTCATGGAGGGCATTCTTTTAAAGATATTCATAAAATTGGTAGTGGTGGCTTGGTTAGTGACCAAGATGATAACACTTTTCTATGAAATCACTCATCAAAGTTGGAAGGACGTAAGGATTTCCTAGATATGAAAAAGAAGAGGAGGAATGGGCTGGGGCAGTGGTCCTTGCCTTGAAATTCCTGAATTCATTGGGGTTTAAGAAACTTAATATCAATTGGTATAATGATAATAATGCCAATAATTACCATAGCAGCAAAAGCAACAGCAAAAGCAATAAAAAATTTGTTTTCATTGGGTGCTTATGTTGTACCTATGTTTTACACACTTTCTTTATTGTCACCATACCCTATGGGCTTGATTTATTATTATCACCTTCTAGATAAAGGAACTGAGAATTGAAGAGGTTAAATCATTTATTAAAAATCACAGAACCAGTTAGTGGCATAACT
Organism: Colobus angolensis palliatus; assembly: GCF_000951035.1. Classification (NCBI taxonomy): domain Eukaryota; kingdom Metazoa; phylum Chordata; class Mammalia; order Primates; family Cercopithecidae; genus Colobus; species Colobus angolensis. The sequence goes on along the minus strand of NW_012115489.1, from coordinate 5,993,587 downwards.
AGAATATGAACTTCTGTCAGTGTGACTACAAAAAGAACATCAAGTCACCAAGGGGACAATCAAAACAAACACTGTTTACACCATACCTTTATGTACATTCAGACCTGGGTACATAAAACGATCATGCCAAATAAGGGATAGGTAGTGGTAGAGCCATGGCTCCAGTCCCCTTCTTTGGTCACCCTTGGTTATGGATACGTTGTGGATACTAGGAAGCACTTTGAATCAATGCCAGTGTGTTTTCACTCTGAGGTTTCTGTGGTAGATTGTGATTGTGGTGGTCTTCTCCTGCTCCTGTGTACCCTCTTTATGACAGCTACTAATAGCTTGCCTTTCTTTGTCTGAGTATTGCTATGTTTAAACAACAGTATAGGGAAAGCAATATGGTACTAATTAGGGTATTCCAGGAATGGGTAAATTCCAGTCTATACTGGGCTACTTTAATCAGTTAAAAGTGGGTTATGTGATGACCACCATGGACTATTATTCTAACCAGAGGTTATTTTGCCGTCATGGACAATGTCTGGAGGCATTTTTGATCATCATGTTGAGGATGGGAATGATTTTGTCATACTGTGTGTAGAGGCTAAAGATGCTGCTAAACATCTGACAATGCACAGAACAGCCCCCAAAGCAATTATCTGGCCTAGAATGTCAGTGGTGCCAAGGTGGAGAAACCCTGTACTAATAAGACACATTGGAAATTAATGTCATTTTCACAAAAACTTTTACATGGCAATTAGAGGAAAATGAGCATATTTTTATTCCTCCTTCCAAAGTTATTGTTCTTCTTTTACAACAGTCATGCTATTGTATGTGAAATGGGGTTTACTCACATTGAAGGTATTGTTATTGTTATGTTTTTCTTTTTTTGGAACTTGCTGGGGCTGCATGTGTTTCCTGGAAACAGAAGTATAAGATTCTATATCTTCATTATCGTGGGTTTAAGAACATCAAGAATAGCTGATTCTTGTCTTGTTATAATGGCAAATATACACTGGTAATGCAAATGTATACTTTATGATGTTTCAATAGACACATATGTGCTTTATTTTAATTCTTACTGTGGCAACTCTTAAAAGATACACTTTTGTAAAGTATTTGCTTCAAGTCAATCCTCTTTTAGGCATGATGTCCTGACAGCAATTTCCAGCATCATTAGGCCTAGAAATATAAAGTACAGTTGCTTGGTGTGTGTGGAAGAAATAGGACAGATTCATAAACCATCAAATTGTCCTTCAGCTCTCTGCATAAGAGGAACTGAAGAGAGTGCCTCAGGATAGAGAGACAATTGGGACAATTTCACCATGTTTTTATAATGCTACACAGTCTTGATTTAGAGGGACCGAGACTTTGACATTTTCTAATTCTACATTCTAAGCACCCGTAACTCAAGCTACAATAATGGCCCTGGGATCTGTATCTAAACTTGGTATAAGATTTCAAGATCGTGGTGTATTGAGATTCAGGGCTGAACAGATGAAATATTCTGATAAAAAAGGACTCAAGGACAGGAGAGATGTTTCTGCTTCTCATTAATGTTTCCCTCTTACTTGAAGTACCTTTTTGGTTGCTTTTACTTTTTCAAAGTAAAATTTCAAATTATCAAGCTATCTTTGTCTTGATAATCTGAAGATCTAATTAATTATTGTACATTGAACATAATGTGTGCATTGTGAGCACACATAAAGGAATGTTAAGGAGAATTGTATATTGTCTAGGCACTGATATGTATAGAAGGAAACTGACTTAACCACGGCCCCCAGGATCACCTTGGGTCTAGAAGCCATCACTGCTCCTGGAACTTTGCCCCCGCCTGGCTGAACAGGGTAATGCCCTGAGGACGCACTGTCCGAATCCCTACTGAATGATGTTGAAAATGAGAATTTAGTCATGGAATCTGCCTTCCTTGAACATCAAATGAAGTCTGAAATGGGAACTGACTTTCCAAGAGCCTAACTCATGGAGAATACAAAGGCACAATCCTTCTAGGTATTACTATTAGTTCAGTGGGGATAAGGATATTTGGAAAGACCCTTAAGGACCACTCAGGGCCGCCTTGTATAGATGAGCTAAACAGTACGTATTAGTCAGTATTTGAATGCATTTAGCAAGGAGACCAGTAAGAATGACAACAAAATATTTAAAATGCCACACCGACTGCTTCCTGATGGCCACTGGCACCACACTCACCATTGCCGAGGACACTGTACGCTAATCATGAAGAAGGTAACTGAACTTTTATCATGTGGTAACTTTTTTCCAGCCTCACAGAAATCCTTGTTAGTTTTCTACTAACTTCCCCCTTTAAAACATGAAGAAATTGAGGTTGTGCAATGTTAACTCTTCTAAGATCACACAGAATCAGGTTGGGCCCGATTCTGACCCAGGCTGTCCAGTTTCAGTTTGTGCTCCTATTGCAGTGTTTGATGCTGTCTTAGGGAGACGATCTGCAGAAACTGGCAAGCACATAAATGGGAGTGAGCTGGTCTAATTGTGTTTGTGGGATTAAGAAATAGTTGACTGTCATTATTTAGGAACTGGCAACCGGGAGTTCAGGACCCTAAAATCCCCCCCAAAACTTCTAGAATCTTTTATTTGCAGCTAGAGAAGGCAAGTTGCATTGTGAAACACTCTATTCCTTCACTATTCCAGAGCTAAACACACAGGTAATGTTTACTCATTTGATTCTCAGATGGCTAAATGACCCCAATAACTTTCTGTTATTCTATTATCTGGCATTTTGCCATGTCCTGCCTGATCTGTTGCATATTTCTGTGTTGGGCCTGTCTGGGTACTGTCTACTGGGGTAAGAAATGCAATGGGAATAAACTTATCTTATATCAGAGATGTCCTGATCCTTATGCAGGAGAGTCTACGATATGCAAGGCTCATCTACGAAAATGCCTTGGCTGGCTTCCTCAGTGGATGCTCCAATACACTTCAGACTCAGGCTGGCATTTATCCATTTCCTCACATTCTACCTACTTGTCATTTGTTCTAGACAGAAGCTTGCGTTTCCTTGATTATATTTCCTGCTTAGCCATAAGGAAATTACTGCTTGTATTTCCTATTCAATCCCTGAAACTTAGATTATTGTTTTAAAACAATGTTTACATTTCCTGTTTGTTTATTTTCCTCCTAAATCAGCCCTGTATAATTATATATTTAGCCTTTGCCTGACTGTGAGGGCTGTGGGACATCTGCCCCAGCTAAACATGGATGTTTTTATTTTCATTTCCTAATCTACCCATCGCTTTGAGAACAAACTCTGTCTAGACTTTCTTCCCTAAGTTCTAAACTGGGTTTGGAATATGTAAAAACATTATTTATCTCTGAATTCCTGATGTTTCAAACCCTACGTGGGAGATGCTTAATAAATATTTATGAAAAAAAAAATGAGCTTAAAATGGATTAGAAGATTAGATTCTTCAGGTAAAGAACTTCATAATCAACTACCCATGGGGACTTTCGTATTACTCAGTGTTTTGCTCTGTCTTGGAGGTCTACTGCGGTGCTGCATTCCATGTATTGTTTCGTGATGTTGATTTGCACAGGCTTGTACTGTGCAGTGGAGTCTGAGTAGTAATGTTTGGCAAATAGGAGGGATCTTTAATTTGCTTTCAGTGATGCAAACATATTTCCGTAACAACTGTTTTGTTTGCTTCCTCATTTTATTTTTAGTAATTCAGGCTTGCTTAATCACAGACTGGCCTGTTATATCTTGCATATTTGAATTTTTATACAGCTTCTCTTTTAGTGTATGTTATTTGGTCATTTGACCGTACAAGTGGAAGAACCAACTTTGTAATTATTTACATATATCTAAATCCCATAGATTTTACTTTTCTGACACTTTTAAACAACATTCTGGAAAAAAAATCATCAGCCAAAATAGTTGACAGCATTGGCTAATAAATCTCAATCCAAATATGCAATTATAGGTATAGCCTATAATATCTAAAATTACTATCCTAAGGTTAAAAAATCTCTGCAACAATTCCTTGATGGACTTACCTTTGCTAGTTTAGGATCTTCTACATGACTTTATAAAGGACTTTAGTGTTCTTGCAGGGTATAAGCAGGGTTGATATAAGGTTTATTTGTGTGCAGATCATTAATTATGAATTACATCGATGATGGGCATGTTTTGGCAGGGGCTACTGAGTGCTGGAGAGGCACCCTAGGTGCCTCCCAGACATGATCTCAATTATCTTCTACTTCTCTATGCTAACCTTGTATAGGGTGAAAACTTTGGAACTTTTTACAACAGTTTCCATGCTGAATGAAGTGGAAAGAATGTTGGCCTGGGAATCTAAAAGCCTGGATTTCAGGTTCTACTCTACACTAACAAGGGATGTGACTTTTAATCTCTTTGCCTCAGGCCTTCCTTACCTGTTAAAGTAATATAAAGGTTCAGCTAAATGACTTCTCACAATGCTTTTAGCACAGACATGCTGTGAGGTAAATGTGTTTTATTCATATCCCTGAGTTTGGGACAATATTATCTTTTGGAGTAATGGAAAACTGAGCTGGCCTGGGAATCTAAAAGCCTGGATTTCAGGTTTTGCCTCAGGTCTTCCTTACCTGTTAAAGTAATATAAAGGTTCAACGAAATGACCTCTCACAATGTTTTTGGCACAGACATGCTGTGAGGTAAATGTGTTTTATTCATATCCCTGAGTTTGGAACGATATTATCTTCTTGAGCAATGGAAAATTGAGCTAGTCTTTATGCAGCCAAAGAGAACCTGGGGCTGCCTGTTGCCTTTAATCCAATCAGGAAGCAGTTGGACACAAACTGCTGGGAGCACCAAAGATAAAGTAGCTAATAATGATGTGACAACCATAGTGAATGACCAATTACTAAGTGCCAGGTGATATACGGTGTTCAGACATTATCTTATTTATTCTCATCACAACCCTGTGAAGCAGATTTTACATGTGAGAGAATTGAGGTCTAGAGAGTTTAATAACTTGCCAAAGATCACGAACCTGGTAATTGTCCGAACCAGAATTCAAATTCAGGTTTGGTCTGAGTCTAACAGCCGACTTTGATCTCTTAAACTCCACTGCCTCTACCTGCAAAACTCTCTTCTTCAATTAAAAAATATTTATTGTGGATGTATAATGTATCAGGCATTGCTCTGGAGTAGATGCTTGGGATAGATCAGAGAACAAATAAAAAGCCTTTCCTCATGCAGCTTCCATTTTAGGCAGGGGGGAGTATAGTATTAGTAGATATAATAAATAAATAAGTTATATGGTAGTTTAGCAAGTTGTAAATAATATGGAGAAAGAAAAGCAAAGCTAGGTGAAGGGAGTTGGGAATGTGGTTAATGCAGTGAGGTGGATTATAATTTTCAGTAGATTGTTCAGGTGGGCATCATTGGGATGGCAAATCTTGATAAAAGTCCTGAAGGAGGAGCGGGAGTTAATTACATGGCTACCTGGTGGAAGAGCATTTGGGGCAGAGAGAACAGCGGGGCCCTAAGTGGGGGAAGTGGGGGAGTGTGCCTGGTTTTAGCAAGTCAGTTAAGTATGACAAAGAAAAAGTCACAATGAAGAGGACATTGAGATCCAAATTTAGACACTGACATTCCTTCTCATGGTGTGTTTATTTGTTTTAGAAGCAGGTTGACTCTTCTTTCTTCTTGTCATTTCTTTCTTCTCATCAGTACATTCCATCCTGCTTACCCCAAAGCCTACTCAAAAAGTTTCTTGTTTCCCGCAAAAGGCTTCATTTTACTTTGATCTAATGTAGCAGTTCTCAACCTTTCTGATTCGTGGACACTTTTATGCTCTTAGCCAAGGATAGAAGTCACTGCCATAGGCAGTGGGTCAACATGTAGCCCAGACTATGGAAAGAAAGAATTTTCTCATCCAATCCTCCCTAGTATTGTCCTTGCAGAGCTAGAAGTCAGGGGCTCAATCAATATTCTATACCTTTAGGGCAGTGCCGCTTCATCTTTAACCTGGAGACCTTGTTAAAATGCAGATTCCAGTTTGGTAAGTCCGGCATGGGGCCTGGGATTTGCATGTCTTATGAACCCACAGACAAAACTTTAGTTAGTGAGGATCTAGTGGTGAAATTTAGCACCCTGAAGATATTTTGACCCTACACTTCTAGCTAGTGCTCTACTATCGAGCACAACCAAGTTTGTTAAATTATGCATTATCAGAAGATGAGGGACATCGAATTAAAAAAAATGAACAATGGACAATGCCACCCTCAGAGCAATCCAGTGGGCCTTATCAACCATATTCTATGATGCTCAGTGTCTTCATCTACCTCCATCTAAAACTTCCAGTAGCTTCCTAATTACCTGAAAACATAATTCAGACTCCTTGCCCTGGCTCACAAGACCCTCAGTAGCCTGATTTCTGTGTATTTTTTTGACCTTCACTGTAATCATTTCACCTCATTCACCACAATGCAGCTACTGGGACATCATTTAAGTTCCAGAAGCTGCTTGAATCCTCAGCGTAATTGGCTATGGCTGTCAAATAGGCATTCTAATCACTTGCTCAGTGTATAGCAAAGATACTTTAAAAGAACTCCAAAAATAATTTTGCAAAGAATTTATTTAACAAATGCAATAAAGTTGTGAGAAAAAGGAAAGATTTTTAGATTTTTAAAAACACGTCTTCAATTAGAAATTTTTTGTTACAGACCTGAGTGCCAGGTGTCCTGTTAGACATTTGAGAAATGTAAATGAACAAAAAGATTGCTAGGATTCCAGCATAGGAGAAAGTAAACAATAAACAGAATAAGTAAATTAGGTGGTACTTTTAAAAATATAGTAAGTACTATGAAAAAACCAGTGAGGCAGAGAGAAGAAGGTTGAGAAAGAGGAACCCAGATGGGAGGGAGCAGATAACGTCTGGGCAAAGACCAGGGTAGACAAGAGTGGGGAAGTTATGCATTCAGATGATGTTGGGGAAAGGGTCTTAGTGTGAAGGGCCTAAGGCTGTCAGCTGGACTGGAACAAAGTAGGTGATGCGTTCATGAAGATAATAGTGTGTGTGTGCACGTGTGTGTGTGAGAGAGATCACGTAGGGCCAACTATTTTAGATTTAAGTAGATATATATTTTTCAAAAGTTAACTATGAAGGCAGAAGCACTGTAAAATACTTAAAGCCCAAATTTCTCTGGTTTCTACTTTCTTAGGGGATTAGTTTTAGGGAGAACTTACTATTTTTTTTTTTTTTTGAGTTGGAGTCTAGTCCTGTTGCCCAGGCTGGAGTGCAATTGTGCCATCTTGGCTCACTACAACCTCTGCCTCCCATGTTCAAATGGTTCTCCTGCCTCAGCCTCCTGAGTAGCTGGGATTACAGGCGCCCACCACCACACCCAGCTAATTTTTGTATTTTTAGTAGAGACAGGGTTTCACCATATTGACCAGGCTGGTCTTGAACTCCTGATCTCGTGATCCGCCTGCCTCGGCCTCCCGAAGTGCTGGGATAACAGGCATGAGCCACTGTGCCTGGCTGCCTGGCTGAGAAGTTATTTTAATCTATGTCATTTTATAATCTGTACAAATTTATTTTAAGGTGACTTAAGTTACATATTGGTAAAAATTAAATGATTGAATGAAACAGGTTTCCCTAAGATGATCCAGTAACAGAAAAGTTTGTTTCCTGCTTGGAGTGTAAACAGAAAGGACTTACTGTGTGACTCCTTTAACCATCCCCCCATGCACTTGATAAAAGAGCTGCTCCTACTTCAGCCAAATGGGAAGTCATTTTGATAGAGTCTGGAAGGGGAATCACTGGTGGTGGGACTGTCTTCTCCTGAGGGGGCAACAACTACCCAGGTCTGGTGAGGCTCCCTGGGCCATCTGGAGAGTTGAAGTGTGTAGCGTTATGTTGAATGGGATATAAACTTCTCCAGAGGAAACCAGAGCAACAGCTTCAGCATCACCTGGACACTTGTTGGAAATGCCAATTCCCAGGTCTGCAGGTGATGAGTGTTGGCAGTACAGAGACGAATGAATGAGGGGCCTCTGTCCTTCCCCCTAGAAAAAGAGGTTCTTGACCCTGGCAGCACCTTATAATCCACAGGAAACTTAAAACAAAATGAAAAACCAATGCCACGGCTTCTGTACCACAGATTCCAATTTAATTAATCTGGGGATAAGCCAAGGACATCAGTATTTTTAACTCTCCTGAAGTGTTTCTAATGAGCAGAATCAGTGTAGTAGAACAGATTTCTTAACTTTGACACTATTGATACTTTGGACTGGAGAATCTTTTGTTGTAGCAAGCTGCCCTGTGCATTATAGGATATTTAGCAGCAGGCTGGCCTTTACTCACAGAACCCCTGACTCCATCTGTAAAAATCAAAAAGGTCTTCAGATGTTGCCAAATGTCCCTTAGGGGGCAAAATTGCCTTACTTGAAAATCATTGCTCTACAGCAATAATTCTGAAACGTTAGTGTAACATTACCCAGTAGAAATATAATGCTAACCATTATAAGCATGTGTAATTAAAACATTTTTAGTAGCCACATTAAAAATAAGCAAAATGCAACAGGTGAAACTAATCTTAATAATGTGATTTAACTTCTATCCAAGATAGTATTTCAACATGCATTTAATATAAAAAATATTATTATAAGGGATTTTTATATATTTTTTCAAGTCCTTGAAATCTAGCATATCATTTATCTTAACAGCATATTTCAATTCGAACTAGCCACATTTTGAGTGCTCAGTTGCCACCTGTGGCTCATGACTACTATTGGATGAATGGGGTTTAGCAGGCATCATAATCACCTTGAGAGTTTGTTAAAATATAGATTGTTGATGTCCTTGCCTCCCTGTCTCCCTCTCCAGCTTTTGATTCGGTAGGTCTGGGGTGAGGCTTGAGAATCTGCATTTCTAAGAAGATTCCCAGTAACACTGTAGCTAGCTGGTCTGGTGACCACACTTAGAGAACTAGAATTGCAGATGTAGAGAAACCCTAGAGGCTTGTTATTAAAAAATATGGTTTGTGGAGCAGCAGCAGCAGTATCTGGGAGCCTATAAAAAATGCATAATCCCAGACTCTCCCCAAGATGTATCAAACCTGCATTTAGTATTTGGAATCTATTTTTTTTTTAAAACAGGATCCCCAAGGGATCGCATTAAAATTAGAACATAGGACCACCTTGAGTAAAACTTCCCCTGTTAGTGTCTGTCCTAGTGTTTTCTTCTTAGGACTTTTCTCAGTTCTCTATTTTTCTCATGAGAATCAAGAATGTAGAATCTTGGTTGCTTTTTAATTTTTCTGCTAACCATTCTCTATCAAGGGCCTAGTACAGTGCATTCACATAAAAGACACTTACATAACTATGGAATTAGTGATACTATAAAAGAAGAGAAGGCTGGGACAATGGTTAGATACTTTCTTTGGCTTTAAAGATTTAAACAAAAATGTGTTTTGAGATGAGTTGAATACGGGAGTTCAGGAGCTGATTGTGCAGCTCCTGCAGGCTGGAAGTGTGAATGGTCCATTCCTTGAGCTTCACCTGTACCCGGGGGTGTGGGTGACTCACTTGGCAAGAATTGCCTTGTGTGGAGCTTGTTCTCAGCCTGCTTGTCAGATTCCTCTTCCTGGCAAGGTAGGGCCCCATTCTCTTTCCTTTTGAGGAGTGGAAATGGTCTGGTGATTGCGGATCACCAGCACCCAGGAAGTGCTCCCGGGATATCCCTACTTCAGAATGGTGAGTGATGTTTAAAGTGTTGGTGACCACACAGGTTTCTTCACACTTCTGCAGCCAGCTGGCATTCCAAAGTCATCATGCTCAAAGTGACTCAGTCCTAAATAACCAAACACTGTGACAGGGTGGAAATTTGGTTTCCAAAGGGAGTTACTGAAGTTACAAATCCTGGCTAAAGAATATATTTTTCACATATAAAAACAGTCTCTGGGCTCTTGGATCAGTTTCATTTTTTTCTTATCCTTTTAATCATAGAAAATAGTCTCTCCATACTTCTTTTGGGAAACATAGTAAGTTTCTTTTTCCTCCTCTGTTGATATTTAAGGCTAAGAGTGAATTTACCAAAGGGTTTGTGAATTCTGTCTGTATATCTTAATGTGCACCCACGACTTCTTTGTAGACAGATGGAAAGAAGAAATAATTCAGAGGTTCAAAAGAAAAAAAAAGCAGAAATGAGCAACATTTCACAATCTTCTTTGCAATTGACTTTATTGACCTTTCTCTTACTTAGGTTCCTTCCCTTCACAGCAAGCTTTTGAAAAAAATGGGGACAATGTAAGAGTGAAATGACTATTCTATGTCTTACAGGAAGATTTAAATGAGAAATAATGGCATTGACTAAATTAATGAGCTAGATTGTAGTAGGGCAAAGGTTGCCTGGGGTGTATGCACGGGGAGGGCAGGAGGGACTCAGCTGAATGAAGTGACAGCCCTCTTTGTTAACTTCAGACCTGGAGGTGTGCTACAGTGTTTTGTCATTGAAGGGTGTATCATCTTAAGGGCATGTAATTTGCTATTTGTTCTCAGTTTCAAGCTATTTCTCTCTTAAATCTGGAAGAGTACCAATCTGGGGAGATTATGCCAGGTATATACTGAGTGAATGCTTCACAGGTGAGGCTCATCCAGCATTATGGTGAAAATTACTATTTAGTCTATATAAAATTATATCAGAAAGTGAGAAGTATAGATGAGATTTGCTCCAATTCACTCAATGAATCTGGCAGGTTGGAGATAAGCTATTATACCAGACTTCCTGATGGTTTAGTGGGAATTCCTTTGCTTTTGAAGCATCCATTATTACCTGATGCATTGCTAGTGATTTGAAGGGAAATATTTCTGCTCCAACGCCTTTTGCTTCAGCAACCATAGTTTAGCCACTCACGGGGGAACCACCTTTGCTCTGGTTTCTTGTCCTAGTGTGAAAAGTCCCTGACCAGCAGCCGACGTCTCCCTTCTCCTCATATTTAATCAGTGAACACTGACGGGGTAGCTTCAAAAGTAAGTACTGTAGTAAAGCAAAGGCTGGTGGTTATGTTGGCAAAATAGAAAACGAAAAGAAAGGAAACCCTATACAGTAAGTCCTCACTTAGCGTTGTTGATAGGTTCTTGGAAACTGTGACTTGAAGCAAAATAACATAGAATGAAACCAATGTTTTATTCTTATCAAGGATGTTGAAAGAAATGATATTATTCAAAGACCTGTTGTATGTCATTTCAGTTTAAGCCACAGTTTCCAAGAACCTATCAACAGCATTAAGTGGACCTACTGTACATCATGAAGTGGAAAGTTTGAAGGGAAATATTTCTGCTCCAATGCCTTTTGCTTCGGCAACCATAGTTTAGCCACTCACGGGGGAATCACCTTTGCTCTGGTTTCTTGTCTTAGTGTGAAAGTTCCTGACCAGCAGCCTACCTCTCCCTTCTCCTCATATTTAATCAGTGAACACAGTAGTTACAAAGGGCAAGAGATGAGAAATATGAGTCTAAATTAAACAAGGGCTAAAATTTTAGATGCTATTTAGCAGAAAAGTTATGGTAAAGAAAATATGATTTGGGATTGTGCTTCTTCTATACATTACCTCATTCATCCCCATGGTAACCCTAAAGACACATTGCACAGGCGTTCTTCCCAATGAACGCATGAGGAATCTGAGGCATGAGACATTTAGTTACACAACTGATTCTCCAGCTCGGTTAAGGCTGAAGATAAAGTGAGAGCCAGAACTCTGATTCTGAATTTTCTCTGAAAGCTTTTCTGGGATCTCTTCTAGCTGTGTGATTGTTATGTGTAGTTTTAAGCATTTATGAGCATCTTACCACCATTCCCAAGAAAATGATCTATGAAGAAAATTGTCTTGATTAGCTCAGGCTGCTACAACAAAATACCATAGACTATAACAAAATACTATGTCTAAGATGAGAGCACTGGTAGATCTGGTATATGGTGAGCGCACCCCTCCTAGTTTGCAGACAGCTGTTTTTTTCTTATATCTCAACATGGCAGAGAGAAATGACCTCTTGTTTGCCTCTTATTACAGAGGCACTAATCTCATTCATGGTGGAGGATGAATGAAATTAGGGGATGGCTCCACCATCATGACCTAGTAACTTCCCAAAAGTCCAATCCCCCAATACCATCACATTGAGGATATAGGCTTTAATATGAATTTTGGGAGGACACAAATATTCAGTCCATAGCAGTTGTGATGTACAACATTTCTTCGTATCATTTTAAAAAGGAACAACAGATAGGCTTTTAAATTTGTGTCTTAGCTGTCTTTCACCTAAAATTACCAGTTCTCAAGTACTCTGCAATTTAACTGCTTTGAGAATTTAACTGCCTATCTATTGATGGCATTTTAACTTTCTGGAGTCTGGCAGCCACAATCACTTGACTAAAAACATATTTGTTTTATTAATAAAATAGTTACTGTTATTTATTATTCAATTTTCAAAATATGGTTGATAATGAATACTCATGGTTTCTTGTTGAAGCAGGTAAATTGGGAAGAAGATCAAGTCTGTCTGAGTTAAATTGACCTTATAATCAGCCTTAAAGCAAAATAAACAATATGGTGTTCAAGTGTTTGAACGACATGCCATCATTTGCTAAGAAAACATTTAGGTTTTTGAAGATTTTGTAAAACAGTTTGAGCTCTATATTGCATATTGTGTTACACACATTTTTTTTTGCTCTAGTCACTAGTAGCGGAGGAGATGTTTATTGGGCTAAATGTAAGGAACTTTAATCACATTGGAAAAAGGAGACGAACAAATAGCAACAAATCCTCCACACAGGCTGACTGGCTTGGACACAGCCTCTTCAGTCTACCTGTGACAGTGTCACCATAGGTCATCCTGCAGGCATCTGTTTATCCTCCTTCTGTCAACCTTCAAGTAAAGGCTGTATCTGGAATGTCCTACATTTTCCCATTGATGATCTTTCAGCACAGATTTATCTTAAATCAACTGAGGTTTTCAACCTACATAACCTTTAGAGATAATAAGATCTGGAAGTTTGTCACCTTGTAACCAAAGTAGTACTTTATAATTTAATCAATAGACTTGATTGCATTCTCTAAGCAATTCAGTCTGAATTTCATCTAGTTACAGAGTCATGAGTCTGTTTCTCTTAAGGAGGTACAAGAGGATTCATCCAGCCAGTTGTGACTCTCAGGTAAGAAATTTACTTAAGTAATCCACGTGTATTCTCCACCTGTGAGTCTTTAGGTGGCAGTTATAATTAGGTATGTAGATGACCTTTTAGTTTGTTTTAGTCATAGACACTTTACATAAATGTAAGTATAACAGAGGATATTTATTCATCATAAAGTAATGTTCTTCTGTTGTCCACACCTTTAAGGAACATAATACAGCACAGCGTTAGAATGAAATAGTTGCCAGATGACATCTGTAAGTGACTCATTGTTTTTTGAAGATCTTGGGACTAAAAGTTCAAATGATATAACTTTCAGGTAAGGGCAATTTCTTGATTATAAAAAGATTAAGAAAAATAAGTTATTGTATTGGAAGTCTCAAATTTTATCTTCTCACATATTTTTGTAGGTTGTATTGTACATATTGTCAACTTAGTCTCTAATGTTTTACATAAACTCCCAGGAGGAAGGGAGCTATATGAGTGGGAAGGATTTGCCATGAGTCATTTGTAGCAATGGTAATGATATAGACGTACTATCTGGCATAATGAAACTGGTGATGGGAGGTAGAGTTCTCTTGTGTGTACCAAATTCCATTGCTCAACGCAGAATTTCTCAATTTCTCACTATTTCATTCGCTCTTTGATTGCCCCTGTTTTTGGTCAAAACCCAAGGAGTTGTTGGTGGAGTTGGATCGATTAACAACATCATATCTGTAAAATGCAGGTGACACAATTATAAAGGTCATTTAGGGGTGCTTATTACATATACTGTACATACATACATAGTTCCCCCAGACTACTAAACCAAAATTCCCAATGATAGGACCCAAGAATATGTACATTTTAATAAGAACCTTAGACTATTCTTATAATCACAAATTCAGAAACTGAACTGGATACTATAGGAAAAAGCATCTACGTTCTTTTAATTACACCTAGCAATTTCATCATAGTTCAAGTTTTCAAAGCACATCTCATCTCAATTTGCTGTGTAAAGTAGGCAGGGCAGGCATTTTTACCTTGATTTTACAGATATGATATTGTTAACTGACCAAACTTAGACAACAACTCTTCAGGTTTTAGTTGAAAACAGGAGCAATCAAAGAGTGAGTCGTCAAGGATTAGCCACTCCCCATAACTGCAAGGCCAGGTTGTAATGACAGCATATCTCAGATAATGGTCTGTGATACATATGGACATTTATTAGAGGAGCAGGCACCAAATGAGTTTGTGAGTCTGATGAAGTTCAAGTGAACTATCGCTGAAGGTTCTTTAACACACAGAAGAAACATTCACCCAAAGCACACGTGTTGACCTTCAGAGGTTGGCTCTTGTGCCATCCTAAACTATTGTCTGGACACTGACTGATTAGTGACTAAAGTCAGTGCTTTCACTAAGGAACTCAGGGTATAGGACTCAGTGGTTTCTCATGAAGACAAAGGTGGAAACTATTTCTAAAATATTTAGTTTCTCCAAATGTCTGAAACACTATTAATTTCACCAGAGAGGAAGCCTAATTCTAACACTCTTCATGCTAATTTTCAAGTCACTAGAATTTGTTACTTCAAGACTGGTCCATGGATCAGCACCATTGCTATAACTTGGGAGCTTGTTAGAAATGCAGGTTCTCAGCCCTGCTCAAGACCTATGGAACCAGTGTCTTCATTTTAACAAGATTTTTTGTGATTTGGAAGCATGATAAAGTTTGAGGAACACTGTTCTATAAGTCAGTTGCCCCTTGTTTATGCCTTCTAATATATGATAAAGCTGTGATCTGCCTCTACTAGAGCATTTACCATGTTGAATTACAGAATTCATACATCTTGCCAGTTTTACTAGGTCAATTATTATATCTTACTCATTTCTGCATTTCTATCACATGGCATATATTAGATGCTCAATTCATATTGAAAGAATGAATAAGAAAACTTTCACATGTTAAATTTAGTTTTTCAGATCTAACTGCAGTTTTTTCAGATTTATAACTGGCTATGCATCCTCATACACTTGAAGTCAAAATGTGATTAGAAGATAGGATAGTGGCCAGCTTTCCAGGGCTACCAGTGAGAAAGAAGCAGGTACTGAACCTAGGAACCAGAAAGTAATGGCATGATAGGAGATTCATGAGGGATGACTTTAGTCCATAGGTAAGTGGATATTGGGAGAGGGTGGAGTTACTTAAGGGGACTGCTATGGTTTAAATGTTTGTGTCCCTCCAAGATTCATGTTAGACCTTAAACCTCAAGGTAATGGTATTAAGAGGTAGAATCTGTGGGATGTGATTAGGCCATGAGTGCTCCACCCTCATGAATGAGATTAATGTCCTTATAAAAGAGGCTTCAAAGAGCTGTCCGGCCCTTCCATCCCATCTGCCAGGTGTAAACACAGCAATCGTTCCTTTGGTTTTCTCTAACATTTGAGAGCACCATGAGAAAATGCCATCTATGGAAAAGGCCTCACCAGACACAAAATCTGCTGGTGCTGTGCTCTTGGACTTCCCATCCTCCAGAACTGTGAGAAATAAATTTCTACTGTTTATAAATTACTCAGTCCGTGGTATTTTGTTATAGCAGCAAGAATGGACTAAAACAAGAATCATATATGCCAGGGATTCTGAATATGTTTTCTGTCTCAAGTCACCCAAGAGATTAGGCAGTTTTCCAGCAGTAAGAATAACCAACTATAACAGAGTTTTCACTGGAAGTTCTCCCTCAACCATATATAATTCTGCTACGGCTCACACCCATCTTTTCTGCTAGACTCAATGAGATATGCTGTCGGCTCAGTGTCCGGTGTTTTGAATGGGGCAGGAGGGCACTGAGAGGTAACAGTTACCAAGAGCAAATCTGTGTTTGGAATCAAGTGTTCGTTATGGGTGGATGGATTCTGGTGTCTAACCTGGCAGATTAGGCCTAGGCGTCTAGGAGTTCAACATCAGGAAAGAGCAGGTTACAAGAGGACTCATCAGATGAGGTTTAGCCCAAATCCAGGGACCGCAGTCATGTAACACCTGAGCTGTACCCATTTTATATTTTCTCTCTCTACTAAGTCTCCTTTGGGGTGAACAGTGTCAACTAAAGGCCTAATAATGGCTACAGCTGGAGAGAGAATTTGAGGCCACCACAGAAGTGTGAAACAGTATTGCCACCTACCCAGAATCCAGTGGTTAGAGAAAAATAATGCCAACCCTGTAATTAGGAAGAAAATATTTCTCCTCCTTTACTTTGGATGGCCCTTAGGGGTAATCACAAACTTGGGCTAGGGATGGGGCTGGTGTATAACATTTAGAGAGTGGGGAAAGGGTTATGAAGCTGATTGGCCTGAGGCAGGATATTTAAAATAGCATGCCAAGGAGGGCAAGCAGGCACTATTCAAAACCGAAACCGAGTGGAGGAGGCAGTGGGAAAACGAAGGGCAGATTCCCTGTGTGAAGAGTAAGCTCCTACTGATAGTGCCAGGTGGGAATCTGTGCTTTTTCTCAAACATAGAAAATAAAAATCTATATTTTAAAATAAAACGTCTCTACTTTTAAACCTTGGCAAATAATTTCAAAGATATATGAAAGGTATTGATGCTGTGAAGACTAGAGTCAGTCTGATGGCTGCCAGTTGGTGACATCTAGCCTTAGAAAACTTTTTGGATGTAGGAACTTCAGGACTTTGGTCTTGTGAGTGCTTTGGGGTCTCTCTCTCTCTGTTCCTTAGAGAACCACAAAGTGTTGACTAGGCACCAAAGAAAAGGAAATGAAGTTGGTTAGTTAGTGCTAACTCACCAAAATAAAAAGCAGCCCAATGTAAGTGAAACCAAACGAAAGCCAAAATCAACAGCCAAAAACCTCAGCTTCTTTCTCAGTGCCTCCATAGATGGCACCAATTATCTCCTTCGTTACCCTACTGGGAAATCTGATAGTCTTTTTTTTAAATTATTTTGACTTTTTTTTTCCTCCCTCAGGCTTGTCATCCTATCATTATTCGGGTCCAATAGATTTCACCCCCGAAACATCTGCAATTCATCCTCTTCCTTCCTCCTCCCTATTGCCGTTGTCCTATATTTGGTTCTACCATACTTTGCCTAGAATACTCCAAAGGTCTTCGTATTGCTGTGTCTAACATATTTCAGGAGGAAATGAGATAAACAGATTCAATACATTTTCTTCCAGGACACCATGTGGCCAGGGACTGTGGTTGAATCTACAGGTAGGACTAAGTAGGTTCTTCTCACCTGGAATAGGCGAGACATAAGACCAGAATGTTTTTAGCAATGGATGGGTCTGCTGGAGTAATTCCTGACTTCAGAATTAGAACAGAACACTACACAGGTCAATTCTGTCCGGGAAGTTTCTCGTTCCCTTGTAATTACCTTAACACTGGCTATATTCATACATTTATGAAAATAAGTCATAAAATAGATGAGTTTATGAAAAATATACAATAATGAGATGAACTAGGTCAAGTGATGATTGTTTTTTACCATCTGTCTTGCCAATCCCAGTGACCTGTTAGAAACTTAAATGTTCATTGGTTAGGTGGTTTTGAGGTCTGTAGATCAAATAATTTTAGGGAAAACATGAAACACAAAACATGGGGAAAGAGATCGTCCCTCAACATTAGTCCATCCTTTGGCCTGAGGGTTAACCTGGTGAGCATCCCTTGGAGCCTACTTGCTTCAGGTCTGATCTAGATCCATCCAAGCAGGATGACAGTCACTGAGGTAAATTTTCCCAACGCTAACTTGAAGGGCAATGAATGATTACCAAAGCATTAATTTGCACCTATCAGTTAATGTTACAGAAAAGGAGGGCTCAGATTGGGAGATGTCTACTAACTTGGTTATAATTTCAAGGACCTATAGTTAGACTGTCTGGGTGATGGCAACATTTTATACCAGTTACTTACTAGCTGTGAAATCTCAGATAAGCTGCTTATCCATAATAAACATTAATTCCCTTATTTGTACAATGGGGAAAATATCATTGCATACCCCATATTTTGTGGTGAGGATTAAGTAAGACAGCACCTAAATGTCTCTCTCTTTTTTTTTTAGACGGAGTCTCGCTCTGTCGCCCAGGCTGGAGTGCAGTGGCCAGATCTCAGCTCACTGCAAGCTCCGCCTCCCAGGTTCCCGCCATTCTCCTGCCTCAGCCTCCCGAGTAGCTGGGACTACAGGCGCCAGCCGCCTCGCCCGGCTAGTTTTTTGTATTTGTTAGTAGAGACGGGGTTTCACCGTGTTAGCCAGGATGGTCTCGATCTCCTGGCCTCGTGATCCGCCCGTCTCGGCCTCCCAAAGTGCTGAGATTACAGGCTTGAGCCAGCGCGCCTGGCCAGAAAGCACCTAAATCTCTTAGCAAAATAGCTATCATGTAATAAGCAACTGATGAATTATGATATCATTATACTTATTCCTCAATAAAAGTTTATTCTAACCTCTACCTGTGTCAATATAAACCATTTTAAGCATGCTCCCCTAAAGCAAAATTCAGATATTTGGGGGAATTTCAGAAGGACAAAACACTCTTAATAACTATAGAATGTATAACATATTCTCATGCTTTAAAATTCAAAAAGCAGGCCGGGCACAGTGGCTCAGATCTGTAATCCTAGCACTTTGAGAGGCTGAGGCAGATGGATCACTTTGAACTTATGAGTTCAAGACCAGCATGGGCAACATGGTGAAATCCCATCTCTACTAAATAAATAAATAAATAAATAAATAATAAAATTCAAAAAGCAAAAAAAGGAAGTAACAGCTGAAAGTCTTTGTATCGCTCACTTTTCTCAGCTACAAAGTTTGCCTCTCACAGGTAACTAAAGTTACCAGTTCCTCAAATATCTTAGAGAAAATTGATGCACCCACCAGCACAAGCAAAAAGACATTTCCCCCACATTGCACTTAAAAGTGTTTTTAAATCTGAGTCTCTCTCATCTATACTGCTAAGAAGAATTATTATTTTTCACCAGGATCTGAGGTTCTGCCACTTTGATACATATATGTCTGTTGTTAGTTTCCTAAGACCGCAGCTAAAATTTGTCTTCCATCTAGGCTTAGTACTGTGAGACATATTTTATGGCTCTAGTATTTGTGCCAAACATTACCTTGTTACATATTAAATTTATATGGCAGTTCAATATGGTTAAACCCAGATGATAAAGAACTTGCTGTACTTAATGGAATTTATTGGGTATGTGCGTATCCTGATGCAAATATATTTTCCTTATAAAGTCTATTCTGCCCTTTGCAAGGCATAAAAAGTCTGAAATTAGCTCTGACTTTTTCTGTGAGTTTCAAAATGTGATCTTTAAAATAAGACAGCAAAATACTGTGGTAGAACTGCAGTTTTGGGAGGAGTCTTTAGAAACATCTTCCTTTTTTCTCTATCCACTCCTTCTAGACTAAATGTATGTTTCCATACTATGAAGAGAGTATTGACTATTGAAAAGTTGACAGTAAACTCTAGGGCAAACGTGAGAGTTGGAAAGCCTAATTGTTCCTTTTAATATCATTCACAGGGCCACATTCACCATGTAGACAGGGTTAATGTGCAGAGTTTGCAACGGGAATATAAAATCTGGAAACTCTAGTTAATTCTGTATGTCCCCATTTCGTCCTCATTACTAGCTATTGCATTTCCCCACTTTCACTCTAGATATTGTGAGTACTTCGTAAAAGCTTGCAGCTACCCTCTTCTCTGGATAAGTGCCTCAACCAGCAGCCACATCATGGGAGGTTATAACCCCTGCCCCTAGGAGCAGTTTTCAGCCAACAAGTGACTGACACGGTTTCTTTTTTTTTTTTAATTTCATTTATTTATTATTTATTTTATTATACTTTAAGTTCTAGGGTACATGTGCATAATGTGCAGGTTTGTTACATATGTATACTTGTGCCATGTTGGTGTGCTGCACCCATCAACTCGTCAGCACCCATCAATTCATCATTTATATCAGGTATAACTCCCCAATGCAATCCCTCCCCCCTCCCCCCTCCCCATGATAGGCCCCAGTGTGTGATGTTCCCCTTCCCGAGTCCAAGTGATCTCATTGTTCAGTTCCCACCTATGAGTGAGAACATGCGGTGTTTGGTTTTCTCTTCTTGTGATAGTTTGCTAAGAATGATGGAATCAACCCAAATGTCCATCTGTGACAGACTGGATTAAGAAAATGTGGCACATATACACCATGGAATTCTATGCAGCCATAAAAAAGGATGAGTTTGCGTCCTTTGTAGGGACATGGATGCAGCTGGACATAGGGTTTCTTAAAGCCAATCCCCACACCTCAAGGTGGAATAACTCTGCGAACAACTCAGGCCCCAGTGCTCCTTATGGGATCAATCTGAAGCTAGATGGAGTCCAGTTGAGATCATATCATTGTTTATGTGTGCAGGGGGAAACAACAGGAGGGCAGATAGTAAGGACATCCTTTAGAATAGGATGGGGCCACAATAATTAAGACAAAGCTCTTCTGAGCAAGAGCGAAAGGGATGCTCCCTGGCCATTCTGCTTCTACCTCAGCCTTTTAAATTAAAATGTGATGAACCAACTTCTAGTTTGATTCTACTGAGGTCCACCTTGTCAGCAACGTTCTGGCACTGCCCATGGAATTGCTAAAGGTGCTCCTCTCACCATTAGAATCTCGATATTTCCTGTTCATAAATAACTCAGGGTCAAGGATAGAGCTAAAATGCTACGCTTTCTCTTTTTTTCCTTTACTTTTATCTAAAATTCAACAAGAGAAATTGAAAGAAGGGGCTGCCAGCAATAGTAGGAAGATAGGAACTCCTGTTTTCTTCCTAATTTCTTTCCTTTTAAAGTCCTCACTTCCTTTTCACAAGTTGATTAGGTTGCCAAGATTTAGTCCTGTGCTATTTATGTGCATTTTTAAAGCAATAACTTCTACAACAGAGGAAAGGAAGTAAAGGTAAACAGGCTTTAAAGTGACTTAGTCAAATTCACATAACTTGGCACAGCTTTAGGAACAGACTGTTTCCTGATTCCCCAAATGTGTAGTCACCTCTAGACCCTAAAAGAGAGTGAGTGATTATTTTTAGCATTTAATAAAACCTTGGAAAACAAACAAAAAAGACATTCAATATGATACTGCAGAGTGATCTACTGGCTCATGCCTGTAATCCCAGCACTTTGGGAGGCCAAGGCAGGTGGATCATGAGGTCAGGAGATCGAGACCATCCTGGCCAACATGGTGAAATCCCGTTTCTACTAAAAATACAAAAATTAGCCGGACGTGATGGCTCATGCCTGTAATCCCAGCTATTCGGGAGGCTGAGGTCGGAGAATCACTTGAACCAGGGAGTCAAACATTGCGGTGAGCAGAGATCTCGCCACTGTACTCCAGCCTGGAGACAGAGTGAGACTCCATCTCCAAAAAAAAAAAAAAAGAAGATAAGTCATCTAATCACATGTTTAAAAAGCTCAGAGCTGCACCAAGTTGCGTTCCTCAGCTTGATAACCTTGAAGATGAGCAAACTAAGAGAGGCTAAGTGACTTAACTATAATTCCATAGCTCGATGAGGAAGAAGCTGAGACTGGAGTGTAGATCTTTTGATAATGCAACTTGCTGTCTGGGAACATGGCAAACGATTCCTGGAAACATCCCCACTTCAAATGCCTAGAAACATTGGATAAAATACAACAAACAGTCTTGTAAATGCATGGCTGAGCTTGCAAGAAGATAGGATCTGAAGGAATTATGAAAAACACACCACTACAAGGCAAAGAATTTAACAATATTGTGCCTCCTCCAATCTATTCTGAAAGGGAAGTTCAGGAACATGGAGAAAACTGAAAGATCTAACATACATATACCAGGAAACTATAAGAGGGAATTGGAGGAATTGTAATATTTGAAGAGAAAGGCAGGGGGTAAATGGGAAAAAGCTGAAAGAATTAAAATACAGAATAAAATGGTAGAAATAATTTCAATAACATCAGTAATTGTAATAAATACAAATGTTCTAAATTCAACAGTTAACAGTGATTGGCAGGCTGGATTTTAAGATGCAAAATATATGACTGACAAATATTAAATTAAAAAGCTGGTGTCACTTATAAATCAATAGTATTTTCAGACAAAATAAACTTTAAGGCAAAGTGTGTTTAGAGATTAAAGGGGTTACTTCATAATACTGAAATATGTATTTCAACAGAAAAATCTAACAATTCTAAATTCTAGACATCTAATAGCATAGTATTAAAATATATAAAGTAAAAGTTTGCAAAATTGAAAGGAAAACTTGACAAGATTTTCATAAATGTTTCTCAGATCTGAGAAACGATGTACAAAAATTAGAGATTATATGAAGATTGGAACATTAAATTTTTATGAGTTCAATAAGATTTTGGTATAAAAAACAGACAAAATATGAGCAAGGAGAATTTATAAATCAATCTCACTCATGAACATAGATTTTAAAACCCTGAGAAAATAACAAATCAAATGCAGGAGTGTTTATTCTATGTACATATGCATATATGTTCATATACATACATATTATATAGAAATATAAAATTAATATATGAATACATAAACAAATGCATCTCGACCAAGTTGGATTTATCCCATTTTTTCCAAATTATCTGTGTAGATTTCTAAGTTGAAATACTAAAATGATTTATGTTAATTAGCACAACAGTAGATTAAAGGAAAAAATCTTATGATTGCTTCAATAGATTCTGAAGTATTAGCATTCAATCATCACTCATGACAACAGACAAAACTCATAACAGACCAAGAATAGCAAGAAACTTCCTTATTCTATTAAAGGTAATCCACTAAAAACCTATTATAAACATTATTCTTCTTGGTGATGTATTAAAAATCTTCCCTTGAAAATTAGGAATAAAGTAATAATGTTTGCTATCAGTGTATGAGTTCATTTGTAGGTATATCTATATAGATTCATAAGGTAGTATGTACTATAGGGATAGTTGTACATCAGAAACAAAGAAGGTACATAAGAATTGAAAAGAAACAAAACAACAATTTGCATACCACATGATTCTCCACATAGAAAACTAGAGAGTTTTTTTTTTTTAATATGATTGTTGGATTAATATAAGAATGTCAGGGTTGAGTGTGGTTGCTCACAGCTGTAATCCCAGCACTTTGGGAGGCTGAGGCAGAGGATCGCTTAAGCCTAGGAGTTTGAGACCAGCCTGGGCAACATAGTGAGACCTCATCTCTACTACTACTACTACTACTACTACTACTACTACTACTACTACTACTACTACTACTACTACTACGCCAGGCATGGTGGTGTACACCTGTAGTCCCAGTGACTGGGGAGGCTGGGGCAGGAGGATCACTTCAGCCCAGGACATTGAGGCTGCAGCGAGCTATGATTGTGCCACTGCACTCCAGGCTGGGTGACAGAGCAAGACTGTGTCTGAAATAAAGAAAAAGTAAAGAAAAAGAGCATAAAAAAATCATATGCATACCTATACGTCAACAATGTGTAGGTATAAAATTCTAGTTGGAGCTGATCGGTAGTCACTCTCTGGAGCTGGAGAGAGGCATCCCTTGCTACAGACCAAGGAAACTCTTTTTAGTTCCTGAACAAAAAAACAGGCTCATCTAATAAGGAAGTGAGACAGACACTGCATTGGGCAGGCAAGAGGCAGTGCTTGCCATACTTTTCCAAAATAATCTATGTGAATGGTCTGGTTTTATATGTATTCTTTGTATGCTTGGAAAAAAAGGCTTAATATCTAATTGTTGGATGCAAGTTTTCAAAAGAATGAACCATATTTAGCCATTAGATCAAATTTCTAAACTGTAGTGTCTATATTAATTTTTTGAGTGCCATTCTCTCCAATTTTTCTAAGAGTTTGAGTTTGTAACGTTAAAATATACTACTAGGTTTGTGAGTTTGTCAGTTAAAACTGTTTGTGTTTATTGTGTAATGTGTTTACTGATATGCTTGGATATATTCCTACCATCACGTTTTCTTCTTATGATCCCCCTTTTTGTTGCTTTATACCTTCCTCCTTTCTTGTTTCATGTTGAATAAAGTTTTCTTTTCTCATCCTCTACACTTTGGGAAATTACACAGTCTACTAGATCAATGATTCTCTGAAATGTTTGGCGTATGCACTTAACCAAAGTTTCAAGTTAATAAGTATATTTACCATCCTCCAAAATGATACAAAAATGTTAGAGTAATTATTTCTATTTATTTTCCTACAATCCGTATAATTTTTTCTAGTACTTTACTTCCAACTTGTTTTTTTATATCTTGTTTCACATTAATCTTTTGCACCAATACTTTTAATTTAGACTTACCTAATCTGTATTACTTTATTTTCCCACTGCTATTTTTTGCAGCTTATTCCCTTACTAGAGGTTTAATTTATTTTTAAACAGAAGTATATCTTCCTCTGATTCTTTTAGTAAGAGTCTCGAAGAATAAGCTCAATCTTTCCTCGTATCAACATGTTTTATTTCTCAACTTTTAAATGATCGTTCATCTGGGAATAGGGTTCTAAATTGATAGTTATTTTCTCTTAGCACACTTTAGCAGATATCTCCTTTGTCTCTTTTTTTGAAAATTTTAACTTTTACTTTAGATACAGGAGTACATGCACAGATCTGCTATTAATACATGAGAATATTGTGTCATGCTGAGATTTGCGGTATGGATACTGTCACTCTGGTAGTGAGCATAGTTCCAGATAGGTAGTTTTTTAACCCATCCTACCTTTATCCTCTGGTAGTCTGCAGTGTCTATTGTTCTAATATTTATGTCCATGTGTGCTCAGTGCTTAGCTCCAACTTATAAGTGAGAATACGTGGTATTTGGTTTTCTTTTCCTGTGTTAATTTTCTTAGGATTATGGCTTCCAACTCCATACATATTGCTAAAGATGACATGATTTCATTCTTTTCATGGCTGTGTAGTATTCTATGTACCACATTTTCTTTATCCAGTCTACTGTTGATAGGTACCAGGGCTAATTCCATGTCTATGCTATTGTGAATAGAACAGCAATAAACATACAAGTGCATGTGCCTTTTTGGTAGAATTATTTATTTTCTATTGGATATATACCCAGTAATGGGATTGCTGGGTCAAATGATTGCTCAGTTTTAAGTTCTTTGAGAAATCGCTAGACTCTTTTCCATAGTGGCTGAACTAATTTACATTCCCACCAGCAGTGTATAAGCATTCTCCTTTTCTTCATAGCCTTACCAGCATCTGTTGTTTTTTGATTTTTTAATAATGGTCATTCTGACTGGTGTGAGATGTTATCTCACTGAGGTTTTTATTTGCGTTTCTCTGATAATTAGTGATGCTGGGCATTTATTTCTTTGTTTGTTGGCCACTTGTCTGCCTTCTTTTGAGAAGTGTCTGTTCATGTACTTTGCCCATTTTTTAATGGTATTATTTGGTTTTTGCTCATTGATTTGCTTAAGTTCCCTGTAGATTCTGGATATGAGGACTCTGTTGGATGCATAGTTTGTGAAAATCCTTCATTCTGTAGGATGTCCATTTACTCTGTCGATAGTTTCTTTTGCTGTACAGAAATTCTTTAGCTAAATTAGGTCCCATTTGTCTATTTTTGTTTTTGCTGAAATTCCTTTTAGGGACTCAGCCAAAAATTCCTTGCCAAGGCCAATGTTGAGAAGAGTATTTCCTAGGTTTTCTTCTATTATTTTTATAGTTTGGGGTCATACATTTAAAGCTTTAGTCCATTTTGAGTTAATTTTTGCATATGGTGAAATTGTCCAGCTTCAGTCTTCTGCATATTTAGCCAGTTGTTCCAGTAACATTTATTGAAAAAGCAGTCCTTTCCCCATAGCTTGTTTTTGTTAGCTTTGTTGAGGATCAGATGGTTGTAGGTGTGTGACTTTATTTCTGAGTTTTGTATTCTGTTCCATCAGTCTATTTGTCTGTTTTTGTACCAGTACCAACCTGTTTTGGTTACTGTGGCTTTAAACCATAGTGTGAAGTCAGGTAGTATGATGTCTTTGTTCTCTTTGCTTAGGATTGCTTTGGCTATTCAGGGTCTTTTTTGGTTGCATATGAAGTTTAGATTTTTTTTCTAATTCTGTGATGAATGACATTGGTAGTTTAATAGGAATAGCACTGAGTCTGTAAATTGCTTTGGGCAGGATGGCCGTTTTTACAATATTGATTCTTCTAATCCATGAGCATAGAATGCTTTTCCATTTATTTGTGTGGTCTCTGATTTCTTACAGCAATATTTTGCAGTTCTCCTTGTAGAGATATTTTAAGTGAATACCGAGTTGTATTTCTAGGTATTTCATTTTCTTTGTGGCTATTGTAAGTGGAATTGTATTCTTGATTTCACTCTCAGCCTGGATGTTGTTTGTGTATAGAAATGCTACTAATTTTTGTACATAGATTTTGTACCTTGAAACTTTACTGAAGTTGTTAATAAATTCTAGGAGCTTTTTGGCAGTCTTTAGGATTTTCTAGGTATAGAATCATGTCTCTTTCTGATGTAAAATCTCTTGTACATCTAATTGTTTTCTTTTTGTTTCCTTTAAGACTTCATTTACTATAATTTCTTTCAGTATTTGATATTTGGTCTGATTGTGTCTTCCAGATCATGTATTGGAAACTTGATCCCCAGCACAGCAGTGTTGAGAGGCAGGGCCTTTCGGGAGGTGTTTAGGTGATGAGGGCTTCACCCTGATGAATGGATTAATGCTGTTATAGAAAGGGCTTGTGGGAATGGGTTCATTCTCTTTTGGCCTTCCACCTTCTTCCATGTGAGGGCACCACAAGAAGGGCCTCACCAGCTGCTGGTGCCATGATCCTCAACTTCCCAGCCTCAAGAACTGTCAGAATTGAATTTTTATTCTTTATAGATTACCCAGTCTCAAGTATTCTGTTATAGCAACACCAAACAAAGACAAAAATTGGAACCAGAATAGTGAGGCTTTGTTACAACCAATATCTAAAATATCTACATTTCAACTATGTAGTGAGCACAGGCTGAGACAGTTTTGAACTGAGTGCTGAAAAAGCCTATATTTCCATAAATGGAGCATTAAGGGCAATTCTTGTGAAGTCTTAAAAGAAGAGAAGAGCTGTAAGCCAACACCTCTATCTTCTTAGAGATTACTTAAGTGACTATGAACAGAATGTAGAAATATGGACAGTAAAGCCCATTTCAATGAGGTCTCAGATTGAAAGGAGGAACAACATAGTACAAACTAGAGAAAAGGTGATCCTTGCTATGAAGCGGCAAAGAACTTGACTGAATTGTGTTTTTGTCCTAAGACTTTTTGAAAGACAGGACTTAACAATGAACCAGGATATCTGGCAGAAGAAATCTCCAGGTAGCAAAAATGTAGGGTGCTGTGTGGCATCTCTTAACTGCTTATAGTAAAATGTGAAAAGAGAGAAATTATTTAAAGATATAATTTATAATCAAAAGGGAAACAGAATGTAAAGATTTGGAAATTCTTAGCCTGGCCATGTCAAGAACAAAAAAGCATCTTTAGGGAAAAAAAAACAAGGGTGTGGCCAAGTAATTGTTTGATAAGGAAATTAGTGTGAATAGAAGGAAGTCAGGTGCTATTCATCAAGACAATGGGAAAGTAGCCGCAAAGTCATTTTGGAGATCTTCGAGCCTAGGGCAGCCATGGGAGCAGGGCTCCTTCCAAGACCCCAGAACTGCTGAGCTACCAGTATGCAGCACAAGCCTGAGAAAACCATAAGCTTTTGACTTAAATGTGTGAGGGCTGACACATGGGCTGCCTGAGGCCTTGAAACTCAACTCCAATCTTCAGTGTACTAGAAGGCAGCACATGGAGTCCAAGAAGACTATTCTCAAGCCTTGAGATTCAATGTCATTTGCCCTACTGGTATTTTTACTTACTTGAAACTCGTTATTCTTTTCTTTTCTATTTCTCTTTTTTGAAATGAGAATGTCTATAATTTGTCTGAGACACCATTATATTTTAAAAGTACACAACTTGTTTGATTTTATAGGCTCACAGCTGGAGAGCATTTTGTCTCAGTATGAATTACAACTTGAGTCTCACATATTTGATGTAGATGAGACTCTGGACTTAAACTTTAAAGTTGGTGCTGGAGTGAGCTAAGACTTAGGGCTACTGGGTTGGAATAAATGTATTTTGCATGTGAGAAGGAAATGAAATTTGAGGGCCCAGGGTGAAATGCTATGGTTTGAATGTGTCCCCCAAATTTATGTGTTGGCAACTTGATCCCCATGCAACGGTGTTGAGAGATAGGGCCTTGAGGGAGGTGTTTAAGTCATGAGGGGCCGATCTGCACTCATGAAAGGATTAATTATGCTCTAAAAAGGGCTTAAGGAAGTGAGTTCATTTTTGATATGGTTTGACTGAGTCCAGACCCAAACCTCATCTTGAACTGTAGTTTCCGTAATCCACAGGTGTCATAGGAGAGACCCAGGGGGAGGTAACTGAATCATCGGGGCAGTTACCTTTATGCTGTTCTCATGATTGTGAGTGAATTCTCATGAGATCTGATGGTTTTGTAAGGGGTTTTTCACCCTTTTGCTCAGCACTTCTCTTTGCTGCCACCATGTGAAGAAGGGCATGTTTGCTTCCCCTTTCCACTGTGATTGTAAGTTTCTTGAGGCCTCTTCAGCCATGCTAAACTGTGAGTCAATTAAACCTCTTTCCTTTATAAATTACCCAGTCTTAAGTATGTCTTTATTAGCAGTGTAAGAATGGACTAATACAATTCTCTTTTGCCTTTCTGCCTTCTGCCGTGTGGGAACAAGCTAGTGCCATAATCATCACCTTCTCAGGCTCCAGAACTGTGAGACATACATTTCTGGTTTTTTATAAATTACTCAGTCTTAAGTATTCTGTCATTGCAGCACCAAATGGAATGTTATTCTACACATATGTTTATTTGTATTTATTTTACTAATCCTGCTTCTTCCGCTTATTTTATATGAGCATCTATCAGTCATGATCTTCTTAAATATTTCCCCTTGGCCATTAATTATATGCTATCCTTTCATAATTCTTACTCGAGCTTAACTTTCTCATTCTCTTGTTTCTGTTTCTTAATCTCTCATATTTTACATTTATTTATCGTCTGATATATTTTGGATAATTTTTACATGTATGTTTTAGTTTGCTATTTTCATCTTCAGCTGATAGTCTATTTTATACTTCCTGAGTTAAATTTGTGTGTGTGTACATGTGTGATATTCAGTATTCATTCAGAAAAATGTGTTAAACATATATAGTGGTAATATAAAGTACATGTACCCCTACTTTGGTAACAAAATAGAATATTACCAATACCTAAGACTCCTTCTGTGTGTCTCTCTCAATCATACTTTCTTCCACTGGTAACCATTGCCCTGATATTTTGTTAACCACTTACATTAGCCAGCATTCTCCAGAGAAACATAACCAATAGGATATGTGTAGGGATAGCTAGATAGAAATACAGACAGATAAATAGACAGATAGATAGTCCTTTGTTCTATGTAAGCCTTCAACTTATTAAATGCCCACCCACATTATGGAGGGCAATATACTTTACTCAAAATCCACTGATTTAAATGTTAATTTCATCTGAAAGACCCTCACCAAAACATCCAGAATAATGTTTGACCAAACATCTGGGCACTACGGCCCAGACAAATTGACACATAAAATTAGCTATCACAATTCTACTCCTTATTAATCTGGCACCCATATGCATCTCTTTAAATTATCCTTAATCTCCAAATAAAGACAATAAAAAAGTCATAATTCAACCTAACATGATACAACTGTCTTGAGTGCAAGCAAAAACACACTAACCCTCTCCTCAGAAGAAGATACAAAGTCCCTGGGTGGTGTTTACCCTTTTCCTTGGTATTCCATAAGGTAAATACTATGATATAAAGTTACCAATGCTTAAATACTTAAATAAACTTATCTTAAATATAAAGTCAATAATTCTTCTGTTACATTGTAATGGGCTAAGAAAGGGAAGAAAAAAAAGACATTTGCTATGTATACACACACACAAACATACTCCTAACAAAATAAGGAAGAAATACTCATGACAATTACAGTCCTTCTTTCATAACTGATCCTCTGAGCGTAGTTGGTATTTATAACAAGCTTCTTTCACTACTCCTTTTGTATTGCCTTTGCCTTTAGCAAGCACCTAAGCTGGCATGGTTTTTTACCCGGTGAGGTAACCCAAACTTTCATTCTTGAAGAGTCTGGGGCATTAGTAGTCCTGTCTGAACTGAGATGTAGTTTTTTATTATGGTAAGAGGCACCTGAGGGATCTCTTTTTTGGACATGCTCTTCTCTATTTCCATTGTAGAATAGCAGTTCATTTTCATCTTGGTAGCCTGAATGAATCACCCCAGCCAGCACAGTAACTCTCTTCTCTGCCTGTTGATTTAGAGGCAGGAAGAGCCCAAAGTAGTTGTGTTAGTATTAACTCCCAGTTCAATGAAATCGTTGTTGTGTGTCTTCCCTCTAGAACCCGCTAGAACTAAGACTTATAGGCAAGCAGAGCACAAGGTCATGAGAACAGGAAGCAAACATTAGCTAGTGGGCCACCAGGAATTATAGTGAGTGGTGCTGCTCCTATTTCTATTTCTTGATTCCTGGATCCAAGAATCCTGACTATAGGAGTAACAGCACCATATACTAGGTGCTGACTCAGAACCTCCTGGAGAAACTTGTCTCAGCCTTGCAAGGTGTTGTCACCTAGCTAGCAATGCAGCTGAGTCTTCAAAGGGCCATTCCATTGTTCCACCAGGCTAGCTGTTTTAGCATAGTGGGAAACACGGCTAAGTCCATGGAATTCCATAAGCATGGGCCAATTGATGCACTTTATTTGCTGTTAAGTGAGTTCCTTGATCAGAAGCAATACTGTGTAAAATACTGGGACAGTAGGTAAGGTATTCTGTAACTTCATGGATGATAGTTTTGGAAGAAACATTGTGTGCAGGAATTGCAAATTTATATGCAGAGTAAGCGTCTATTCCAGTAAGAACAAAACCATGCCTGAGTTTTCTCTTTCTCTGTCAACTGATGGTAGGAAACTTTGTATGAGGCTATAGGTACAAGTTGGGAGAGTCGAGGTAGGGTAGTAGGGGATCATGAGCATTTGAACCACGTCTTCATGTAACTTACTTATGCCTTCCAGGCCTGCTCAGGCCTGATCGTATCTATAATACTTCCATTTGATAATGGAGTGCTGCTGTGCATGCCCAACTTTGTGGGTTGGTAGGTCAGATAACACCCATTCCACAATGAGCAGCTCAGGTTGCATGCTGACTTGGTGAGCTGTGGTTAAATATTCAGTTTCTGCTAAGACACAATAGCAGGCTAAGAGTTGTTTCTCGAAAAGAAAGTAGTTATCTACAGAGGATGGCAAGACTGCTCCAAAATCCCAAGGGCCTGCTCTTTGATTCACCTGTAGAGGTATGACAAAGGCCACAAGCAGCATCCCTATTTGCCACTTAAACTTCAAGCACTATTGGATATGCTGGATCATATGGCCCAACTGGCAGAGCAGCTTACATGGATCTGCTGTAGAGTCTTCTCTTGTTCTGGGCCTCACTCAAAATTAGAAGTTTTTGAGTCATTCAGTAAATGGGAATGGAGTAGCACACCGAAATGAGGAATGTGTTGCTTCCAAAATCTCAAGAAGCCCACTAGACATGGTACTGCCTTTTTTTTTTTGTTTGGTTGTTGTATTTGATCATTCTTGCGTTGCTATAGAGAAATACCTGACACTGGGTAATTTATAAAGAAAAGAGGTTTAATTGACGCATAGTTCTGCAGGCTGCACAGGAAGCATGATACTGGCATCTACTCTGCTTCTGGAGAGGCTTCAGGAAACTTACAATCACGGCAGAAGGTAAAGGGGGAGCAAGCATATCATATGACCGGCACAGGAGTACGACAGAGGCAAGAGTTGCTACTCACTTTTAAATGGTCACAAGAACTCACTATTGTGAGGACAGGGATGGTATGAAACCATTCATGAGACACTGCATTCATAGGCCAATTGCCTCCTATCAGGCCCCACCTCTAACATTGGGGATTACATTTCAACATGAGATTTGGGTAAGACATCCAAACCATATCACTTGTAAAGGGGTCAAGGCAGCAATTTGTTCTTCACCTTAGAAGGGATACCTTGACATGGCTGACACCAATGGTCTTCAGGAAATTTCACTGATAGAAGATCCCTCAATATTTATCAAATTTATTTTCCACCTTCTGATAGGCAAATGTCTTCCCAATAAGTCTAGAGTAGTTGCTAATTCTTACTCACTAGGTTCAATCAGCATAATTTCATCAGGAAATAGATCAACATGATATCTTATGAAAGGGAAAGGTGATCAAGATCTCTACAAACTAAATTATGAACATAAGGCTAGAGAGTTGATATACCCTTAATGTGGGACAGTGGAGGTGTATTGGTGGCCTTGCCAGCTAAAAGCAAACTGCTTCTGATGGGCTTTATTTTATTTATTAAAGGGGATGGAGAATAAAGCATTTGCCTGATCATTAACTGTATGTCCAGTATATAGGGATGTATTAATTTGGTCAAGGACTAAAACCACCTCTGATGTAGTGGCTGCAATTGGAGCCACCACATTGTTAGACTTATGATAATCCGCTGTCATTCTCCAAGATCAACCTGTCTTCAATACAGGATAAATGGGAGAGTTGAATAGGTTTCATCACTCCAACATATTTCAAGTTCTTGATGATGGCACTAATCTCTGCAATCCCTCCAGGAATGTGGTATCACTTTTGGCTTACTTTTTTAGGTAGAGGCAGTTCTCATGGCTTCTACTTGGCCTTTCCCATCATAATAGTACCACTCCATAAGTCAGCACTATTCACAATAACAAAAACATGAAGTCAACCTAAATTCCCATAAATAGTAGACTGGATAAATAAAATGTGGTATGCATACACTGTGGAATACTACACAGCCATAAAAAAGAACAAGATTGTATCTTTGCAGCAGCATGGATGGAGCTGGAAGTCATTATCCTAAGCAAACCAAGGCAGGAACATAAAACCAAATGCCATATGTTTTCACTCACAAGTGGGAGCTAAACTTTGAGTACACATGAACACAAAGAAGGGAACAGCAGACATCAAGGGCCTACTGGAGGGTGGAGGGTGGGAAGAGGGTAAGGATTGAAAAAGTACCTATTGACTATTACGCTTATTACCTGAGTGATGAAATAATCTGTGCACCAAACCCCTATTACATGTAATTTACCTACATAACAAACTAGCACATTTATCTCTGAACCTATAATAAAAAGTGGAATTTTCTTTTCTTTTTTCGTTTCTTTTTTTTTTTTTTTTGGGATGGAGTCTCACTCTGTCATCCAGGCTATAGTGCAGTGACATGATCTGGCTCACTGCAACCTCCGCCTGCTTCAGCCTCCCTAGTAGGTGGGACTACAGGTGTGCGCCACCATGCCCTGCTAATTTTTGTATTTTGAGTAGAGATGGGGTTTCTCCGTGTTGGCCAGGCTGGTCTTGAACTCCTGACCTCAAGTGATCTGCCCACCTTGGCCTCCCAAAGTACTGGGATTACAAAAAGTGGAATTTTCTAAATGAACAACAACAACTACGACAAATCAGAGATAGTGCTCAGCACATAGTAAGTGTTCAATAAAATGTTTACTGAGAAAATAATAATAAATTAAGATACATTGAATGGAAATATTTGAGCTGAAATAACCATATAATTCCATTAGGAAAAATTAAAATTGATCTGATATTATGAACTTCTTCGCCATCTATAGGGAAGGTAGTCTTTCAATGAAAAATATGGTCTACAGAGAAGTGCCAACCAAGAGGGTATTTTCTAATTTATTAACTATTAAATGTAGAAGATTGATGAAAATTTTATATAAATGATGAAAACCACATGACCACAATAAAAAGAAGCATTCTTGAAAAAAATACAAATGACATCTTAGTATTAATAGATAGCTAAAAACATATATAGAGACAGCTAAAAATGATTACTATAAATAAATATTGCCAAAACAATTATTCTGTTTATTATTTAATGTTCAGAAAATTTATATAAAGTTTTTTTTTTGCTTCAATGCAACAGATATCTGCTATTTTTTAGAAGCACTTTTATTTTTAAAACAAGTTTTCAAATAGAACTATTTCATAGGCCTGCCAATGACATAAACCAATTGTCAGTCAATAAATTTAAAAAAATTATCTAAGTTTAAAGTGTTCTGGTTAGGATGATATATTATGTGGTTGCTTTATTCGTATCATAAGTTGTTCTTTTTTTTTCTCTTTAGATGTTTGTGGCATCTTTTTTTGTTTCCTGTGTTTTGACTTGTTGCAGTGATGCTGATGTGTTGATGTGGGTGAGAATCTAATTTGTTGCATTATTCTAGAACTCATGGAGCCCCTTTTAATCTGAAAATTTATAATTCTCATTTTGGGGTAATATTGCTTGCAATATTTCATTTTTAATTCTTTCAACTGTTATGTTTTCTTTCTTTTTGTATTTCCTAATCCTTGATCTTAGACTTTCTGGGATAGTCTTCTAACTTTCTTTTCTTTTCCATCTCTTTTTGCTCTACTTTCAGAAAAATTTGTTTGGCTTTATCTACCAACTCTTTCATTGAGAGTTTCATTTTTACAATAATTAAAAAAAAAAAAAACAGATTTCCACAAACTTTTTTCCCCGGTTGTCTGCATGTTTATTTTGTTTTTATAGAATCTA
This sequence comes from Colobus angolensis palliatus, assembly GCF_000951035.1. NCBI lineage: Eukaryota > Metazoa > Chordata > Mammalia > Primates > Cercopithecidae > Colobus > Colobus angolensis. Next base: position 5,958,705 of record NW_012115489.1, on the reverse strand, counting down.
TTCTTTTTATGAATCCAAATATAGTCTTCTTTCTCTGTGGATATTAATAATGGTTTTACTTATTAATACTCATTAATTTAAAGTTTTCTTCACCTGTTTTCTTCTTTGGTAATGTTTTTGTGTGGATCTTTTGGTCTCTATTGACTGGTTATTTGTGATTAAGGGCTGGGGCCTTAAAAACTGATTGGAAGATCTGAGTGCATGAGTGAGGCTGGTCAAATTTGAATATCTCTATGGGGTTATCAGCATCTGTGCGTTTTCCTTATGGGCGGGTTAGATACTCCAAAGTAAAGGTCTGAAGTGTTTGGTCTGAGAGCCACAGCATTCAGCATTCAGTATTCATATGATCATTTCACTTTCCTTTTCTTGGTATTATTTCCCATACAGACTTTCAACTCTGACTGGCAATTAACAGTCCCTAAAACCTTTTGTTTTTACCCTTTCCAGGAAAAAGTCCTTTAAATTTATTGGACAGAGGTAATAGTTCTGAAGAACAAAGTGGGAACGGGAAAGCAGAAGGAATCTAGTAGAAATCCAGCTGCTGCAGAAAAAGCTTTTCTCCCTCTTTTTCATGGAGTCACTTTTCCCTAAATTACAAGTCTAGAGTTATTGGGCGTTGGTAGCTCCAGAATCTATGGAAGATTCTGTAGTGGAATGGATTTTGTTATTAGTTTTTCTGCCAATTTTTATTCATCTTTTTTTTTGTTGTTGTTGAGACGTCTTGCTCTGTCGCCCAGGCTGGAGTGCAGTGGCCAGATCTCAGCTCACTGCAAGCTCCACCTCCCGGGTTCCCGCCATTCTCCTGCCTCAGCCTCCCGAGTAGCTGGGACTACAGGCGCCGGCCCCTTGGCCGGGTTATTTTTTGTATTTTTAGTAGAGACGGGGTTTCACCGTGTTAGCCAGGATGGTCTCGATCTCCTGACCTCGTGATCCACCCGTCTCGGCCTCCCAAAGTTCTGGGATTACAGGCTTGAGCCACCGCGCACGGCCTTTATTCATCTTTTACAGGTCTCATTAGTCACTGACACTGGTCATCTTCTTTTCAGGTTTCAAAAACCTGTCACTGTTGTCTCCCCTGCTGCTCTCTTCATCTTTGTGGATTAAAAGTTTTTTTTTTGGGCTTGTAATTTTGGCAGGATTTCTGGAGTGAGTAAATTCTGGGTATGTGTTGAATCTGCCATCATAATCTTTATAGATGTTCTACTACAGTCTTCTTTAAGTGTCTCTCATTTTTATGATGGTTTTTCTTTCATTATGATTTACATTCTCTATTACTTTCTTCAATCATTTTAAACATACTGATTATATCATTTTATTCTTTTTTCAGATCATAGAATCATCCAATCATTGAAACGAGACTTTATCTGTGTGAAACCATTTCTTTGTGTGGTCTGTAATTTTTTGGACTGTGAGCTTCTGTCATTATCCAACACATCCTCTCCCTGCCCTCACTCCTGTGGGAGTTGTTTGTCTTGTTCATGGCAGAAATTTTGTAGGGTAGTTTTGAATTTCCATCCGCATCTCAGCCACTCAAGACAAGTTTTTTAATGTTATTTTCTTAGCTTGAGGATTCTTGTTCTCAACAAGCATGTAAATTCTGATTTCATATGTGCATCTTTTGGAGACATGGGTATCACTTTCTCATGGCAGCATTTTCTTTTTATTATTTCCATTCAGGGAACTTCTTTCTGTTTCCCTAGGCTAGTTGGGCTTGTTGCAATGAAAAGACCATTATTTCAGCCTCCTACTTAATAGGCAGAGTAGCCAGTGCAACCCCTACTTGGTAGGGACCCAACACGATGTTGATTTCTTCAGAAGCAGGCACTGATGTGAAAGTTTATATGAAAGTAACTCAGTTAGTGTTCGCTGGAAAAATTGGGGTGTGAAGAAATGGGAGTGGAAAGAAAATTTGGCCAAGCAAGGGCATAATATCAAAGTTCTGCTAAGAAAACTTTGGTTCCGTTTTGAAGTGCAGATTCGAAGGTCGCACTTAGATCCCTCCTCTATAGAGGGAGGGGAGTAGGGGTAGCTACAGATTAATCAGTAGTTAAAGGCTTCCCCCGGAGCGATATAAATACCCAGGAGATTCCAGCTTTACAACAGTTCTCAAAGGGAATCTAGCAGTCTGAGGCCACCTTGCAAATTAGGAGATGCAGGTGCTGACTGTTGTAGGGGATGGTACACAGGGAGAGTGCGTGCAATAGTTGGTCAAGAATCCAAAGAAATGTGGGTAGAACAATGGCATTACCTGTTGCCTCCTATCACCACTGACTGAAGCTATGTTCCAACTCTGAACCCTCACTATTGCTGCTGGCATTGGGGAGAATGTCCCCCTCTCTCTTTACAGCCTTTCTTTGAGAGAATTTGGGCATTGCCTTTCTTTTTTAAATTAAAAAATTACAACAAGGGTGGTGTTTTCCCCACTTTTATGAACATGAAATGGGGTCCACTTTAGCACATTCTGTCATAAGATCTGTGGTATGTACCACGTAAGCAGGAAAAATGACCACGTTTCACTGTGTGTAAAATGATGATGTAGGTGCAGTAAAGACATAATTTGGGTTCTCTAAAATTACATGCTAAGAAAGCCCTACAAAGAATTGTGGAATAAAGTGATTTGGCCTTCAGGTAATGCATGTTTTCTCTCCAGGTTCACATAGTTGAAGGTTGATTTTAAATTAGGTGCTAGTTTTATAAAATTGCAAACTGGGAATTTTTATGAAAGTGGACTTGCAACTGTACATTACATTTTATTAGAAACATTTTGAGGAACTCAAAAAGATGATTTACCATGTACAGTTTGCTCTAAAGAGTATCGTATACCTTCATAAGTGTAACAAGAATATATCTTAGGTTATAGCAGGTTTACATTCTTTCCTATTATCTATTCTTTTACTTGCTAAAGTGTAGTAGTAATCTGAGAGACACAGGCTAGATAGATAAGTAAAATAACACAGACATGAAATCCAGATTCTTATTATTATGTATGGGTCTTCTTTTCCAGGGTTTGATGTGATTTTTAAGGATGTGCAGGAAGAGACACACACTGCATGTGTGTGTGTGCATGTGAATGCATGTTACATTCATAAATACATTTGAATAAATTATATGGTCCTTTAGAAGTTTGTCTTGAGACCGGGCGCGGTGGCTCACGCCTGTAATCCCTGCACTTTGGGAGCCTGAGGGGGGTGGATCATGAGGTCAGGAGTTCAAGACCAGCCTGACCAACATGGTGAAACCCCCTCTCTACTAAAAATACAAAAATTAGCTGGACGTGGTGGCACGTTCTTGTAATCCCAGCTACACTCAGGAGGCTGAAGCAGGAGAATTGCTTGAACCCAGGAGGTGGAGGTTGCAGTGAGCCGAGATTACGCCAGTGCACTCCACAGCCTGGGTGACAGAGTATGACTCTGTCTCAAAAAAAAAAAAAAAAATTGGTGAGACCTAGAGCTTAGAACAAAAGATTATTTTCTTCAGTAAGCATTTTTAAGCGTTTACCTTCTCCCCAAAAAGAATAACAAATGAAAACAGAAAAGCAAAAAACTAATACAATAAATGGATGAACATGTAATGAGTGTTAAACTCTAAAGTCGGACCAGAGAGGGCTTTTGCTTTGCACTTCTAGTTCTGGTACCTTCCTTGAGCTCCATAACTGTCTTAAGCTGCAGGCTTTTTGTCTTTAAAATGTATGTGTAATTCATATTCACTTGGGGATATGGTGAGGACCAGATGGTATAATGGATGATGCCTACAACAGTGCCCACCTCCTCGTCAGAAGTCAATAATGGTAGTGACTATAATTATTATTGCATCATTGGCATCAGACTAAAAATAATGTCCTATAGAATACATATTTCATAGCTACTTTAAATCCTTAACTTCACATTCACATAGTATTGTAACAACAAATTTGAATAATATATCCTATTTTCCTTTCCTTTCTCTCCCTCCCTCCCTTTTTTCCTTCCTTCCCTCCCTCTCCTTTCTCTCTTATAAGACTGTGTGTTGCACTCCGATTGAGTCATATTAAGGAGCATTTGCTCCTTCACTGCAGTCACATGTATTATTAAATCAGGAAATACAATCTTTCTAAAACTCCATTAGAAATTCATGGAAGCCTCTCCAGGTTAAATATCAGTTTCAGCTTGACCTCTTTTAGAAAACACTGCATTGGTACTTTAAAGCAAAACTATTTCCTCGATTTCAACAAAAGCAGAGGCAAATTATTTTCTAATTCGAGACACCATGGCGCTCTGTGAATTTAGCCTATTATTTTGCTGTAAACCTAAGCTAAAGCACATACTTAGTTTGGCATCTTTAAGTGAATCATAAATATAAAGCAAGCAAGCCAACAAACACACAAACAAATATAACCAGAAGATTTGCATTACCAAATAAAATTGCTAATTTTCTGATATAAACTGGGCTAACAACATTCTCTTCATATAAATCATGGACAAATTCTGCATGGGTTGAGTTATTACTCCTAATTAATTTTATTATGTAAAGGTTAACAACAGACAGGCCAGTGCTGTTCTATTGTTAAGCTTATAAAGTGTTTAAAATCATATTTCTAAAGAATACTTGAAAATCATCCACTAGCCCTTTTTCCTTGCAGATGGACATTTGTTGATGACTTTATTGTGAAAAAGGATTCCTAGAATCTTATTTTTTTTTGGGATGATGAGGGGGAGGAAGGAGTCTCACTTTGTTGCTCAGGCTGGAGTGCAGTGGCATGATCACAAAAATGTGCCTTATAACAGCATTTTCCTAAATAAACCAAGTATTAACATTTCTCTACTTTTCTTAAACCCTGCAGACTTGAAAAAAAAAAAAAAAACTGATTAACAAGGGCAAACTGCCTTTTGGATCAGGCTATACTAAATAAGAAGTAGACCTAGTCTTCTAAGAATTTGGAGAAGACATACCAGTGATATATGCAGTGTTTGAACACTTCTGCAATTTGTGATCTTATTGCAAAAGCACCCAGACTCTCAGTTTACTAGAGGTCAGTAAGCTTGAACTGTTGTTGATTGGGGATTGTTCTTGAGTCGACCTCTTTTGTCATATTATCAGAAGCATTTAAACCAAAACAACTCCATCTTGAATAGGGGCTGGGTAAAATTAGGCTGAGACTTACTGGGTTGTATTCCCAGGAGGTTAGGCACATGCTACAGGTCATTGTAAGTCACAGGATAAGATAGGAGGTCAGCACAAGATGTTGCTGATAAAACAGGTTACAGTAAAGAAGCTGGCCAAAACCCACCAAAACCAAGATGGCAACAAGAGTAACCTCTAGTTGACCTCACTGCTCCTTATATGCTAATTATAACACATTAGCATGGTAGAAGACACTCCCACCAGCACCATGACAGTTCACAAATGCCATGGGAAGGTCAGGAAGTAAGTTATCCTATATGGTGTAAAAAGGGAAGGAACCCTGAGTTCTGGGAATTGCCCACCCTTTTCCCTGAAAACTCATGAATAATCCACCCCTTGTTTAGCATATAACCAAGAAATAACCGTAAAATGGGCAACCAGCAGCCCTTGGGGCTACTCTGTCTATGAAGTAGCCATTTTTTATTCCTTTATTTTCTTAATAAACTTGCTTTCACTTTACTCTGTGGACTCTCCCCGAATTCTTTCTTGCACAAGATACAAGAACCCTCCCTTTCGGTTTAAATCGGGACCACTTTCTGGTAACAATATGGAGACATTGATCTCATGGGCTTTTGTGAAGATTAAATAAGATGATATATTTAAAGTTCCTACACAATGCTTTCAATTGAATAGGTACTCAATATATGAGGTTCCCTTTTCACTTGACTCTTAGTCCATGTCAGTGTTGGAAATTTAAATGAAAGCCCCACAGGATCCTTGGGGTGTTGCTTTTCCAGCCAGAAACTTCTGTGGCTGGTGAAACCTTTGCCCATGTTTTGCTCACACCTGCTAGGCTTGTTCCACCCACTTGGCCTGGCAGGCTGCACTTGGCTTGTGCTACCAGCCTGGATCCCCCCGCCTGCCGAGGGCAAGCCAGATGCGAAGTGCTGAGGGATGCGTGGGGTGTGTGAGTGAGTGAGCATGGGGTCCAGCCACTGTGCAAAACCAGGCACACCAGCTGTGGTGGGGTGGGCAGCTCCAGGCACTGGCATGGGCGCCAACTTCCTGAGAGGCTGTGGCTGGACCATGCATATTGCAAGCAGCTTCCATGGGTGGCACCAGAATGTAGTGTCACCCCTAAACTTGGAGATACTAGGAACCACAGAGCCTGAAGAGGGTGTCACAGCCTTCAAGGTGCCCCTTCATGTGGGCTCTCTGAAGGGCCGCAGGTGTTGTCTCCTTCTCCCTTCTCTCCGTCTTGTCACCCGCAACATGACAAGTAAGGGACGTGTTTCAGCCCTGTTTGTGTTACAGCTCTTTTAGCCCCACCATTTGGTGGGTCCTGAGTTCTTATATTACATCCAGGAAGAATGAGGTATATGGACAAGTGGAGGGTGAGCAAGGTGAAAATGTGCTTTATTGAGTGACAGAACAGCTCAGAGAAGACCTGCAGTAGGTAGCTCCTGTCCGCAGGCAGATTGTCTTGACGAGTGTCCACCTCTCAGCACAGAGGAGACCCATAGTCCCTAGCTCCTCTCCACAGGCAGGTTGTCATGTCATCTGCCCAAGTCTGCCTGAATCTGGGGTTTTTATTGGCTTCAGAAGGTAGGAAATGCCTGTTGATTGGTCCATGGGTGGCCGTGGGCAGGCTCGGAAAAAGCACTCTAAATTCTCACTCGGGTCTGTGGAACTGGCAAACCAGCTCCCAGGCCTCAGGCCATCCCTGGCCCAAAAGTGGGGTTTTAGTGAGGACCTGAGTCTTTCTGTCCGAGAACCTCTCTGCCTCCTGCTGCCACTTACCTGCTCTCCATGGTGCCCATGGCACCCAGGCTATTCATGCCAAGGGGTGCCTGAAGGCCCACGTTAAGTCACCCTTAGCACCCTCTTGGCCTCCCTCTTGTGCTTGTTGGCACCCAGAGTCCGGAGTGGGCCAAGGCGGCAGAGGGTTGACATGTCAGTGTGCCCTGTGTGTACGCACACCCGGCAGGGCCATGATAGTGCCTGGGCTCAGCCACGACTTTGCTTCAAAATCGAGGGGGCACTGGGACTGGGGAGGGGGCAGGTAGCAGGAGCAGGCACTTTCAAGCCTTCCTGGGGAGGGGGGCTTTCTGAGCCCCCGGGAGTGTACAGATGGTTGGGTTTGCAGCGGGGGCTGGGCAGTTGCAACTGTGCCCAGGAAGGTGGGGCTCCCACCTCTCCAACTTGGAATGGGGTGGGGATTCCACGTGTTCCTGGCTCCCACTGGCTCCATGGAGTGAGCAACCCTAGCTGCAACTTCTCTACTGCAGCTGGCATCATGGCAGTGGCCACTCCAGATGCGCTGCTGCTGCTGCCATCAAAATTATGTAAACTCGTGAATAATACAAGGTAGAAATTGATTACATGACTGATTCCTGATGCAGACAATAAAAACCTTGGAAGCCCTGAGAAGGCAGAGGTCACTGATGATGCCATAGTTATTTGATAATGAGACATGACCTGTTACTTTAGTGGAGTTACAGCGCTTTTAGAACAAAAGTCAAATCCTGCTATGACCTACTACTCATAACTTCACCTGCCTCTACTCGTCCGTTAGTCTCACTTCACAACCTTCTGTCCTTACCCTCTGTGTATCCTAACCATACAAGTGAGAACATGAGATATTTGTCTTTTTGTGTCTAGTTTATTTCACTTAAGATAATGACCTCCAGTTCCATCCATGTTATTGCAAATGACACTATTTTTTATGACTGAATATTATTTCATTGTATATATATAGTACATGTTCTTTATCTATTCATTTGTTGATGAACACTTAGGTTAATTCCATATCTTTGCTATTGTGAATTCTGCTTCAGTAGACATAGGAGTGCAGGTATCACTCTGATATGTTTATTTATTTTCCTTCGGGTAAATATGCAAAGGGAACCCTGTATCCTGGCCAATATTTGTTATTTTTGTATTTTTAATAATAGGCATTCTAACTGGAGTAAAATATTATCTAATTGAGATTTTGATTTGCATTTCTCTGATGATTAGTAAAGTTGAGTATTTTTTTATGTACCTATTAGTTATTTGTATGTCTTCTTTTGAGAAATGTCCTCTGCATCCTTTTAAATGGGATTTATTTTTTCCTGTTGATTTGTTTGAATTCATTGTATATTCTAGATATTAGTCCCCTGTTGGTACTTTGTAAATATTTTCTCGCATTCAACAGGTTGTCTCTTCATTATTGATCATGTCTTTGCACAAAAGCTTTTTAGTTTAGTTAATTTCCATTGTTCTATTGTTTTGTTGTTGTTTTCTGTGCTTTGGAGATACTAGTCATGAATCCTTTGCCTAGACCAATGTTCAGGAGAATTTTCTTTAGATTTTCTTCTGGTACTTTTATAGCTTCAAGTCTTACATTTAAGTCGTTAATCTGCCTTGGTTGATTTTTGTGCATGGTTAAAGATAAATATCCAATTTCATTCTTCTGCATGTGGCTATTTAATTTTCCCAACACAATTTATTGAAGAGAGTGTCTTTTGTCCAATGTAAGTTCTTGTCAGTTTTATCAAACATCAGTTGGCTGTAAATATGTGGCTTTATTTTTGAGGGCTCTATCCTCTTCCATTGATCTATGTGTCTATTTTTATACTAATAACATATTGCTTTTGTTACTATAGCCTTTTACTGTAATACCTCTAGCTTTGTTCTTTTTGCTCGGGATTACATTATTTATTTGGGCTTTTTGTTTCATATATTAACACATTTCAGAATGGATTTTACTAAGTCTGTGAATCACATTGGTATTTTCATAGGGATTGTATTGAATATGTAGATTGCTTTGGGCAACATAGTCATGTTAACAGTATAAATTCTTCCAATCCATAAACATGGGATGTTTTTCCATCTGTTTGCAAATGACATTATTTGCAAATGTCATTGTTGTAAATGACTGAGACTGACAGAGTCTCAGTCTGTCACCCAGGCTGGAGTAAAGTGGTGTGATTATAGCTCACTGCAGCCTTGAATTCCCGAATTCAAGTGATCCTCCTGCCTCAGTCTCCTGAGTAGCTGGGACTACAGACACACATCACTCTACCCAGCTTATTTTTTAAAAATTTTAGTGTATATTTTTTTGTAAGGACAGGGTCTTGATATGCTGCCCAGGCTGGATTTGAACTGGCTTCAAGTGATCCTTCTGTCTCGTTCTCCCAAATTGTTGAGGTTACAGATGTGAGCCACTGTACTCAGCCCAAGGATTGTTTTTTTGATTTTTTTCTCACCTCGATTAATGTTAATATATAGAAATGTGAATTTTTGTATATTGATTTTGTGATCTGCAACTTTACTGAATTTATTTATCAGATCTAAGAGTATTTTAGTGGATTCTTTAGGTTTTTTTTAGATATAAGATCCTTTCATCAACAAACAGAGTGAGTTTGACTTCATCTTTTCCAGTTTGTGTGCCTTTCCTTTTCTTTTTCTTTCGCCTGATTGGTCTGGCCTGAAGTTTCGGTAATATGTTTATTAGGAGTGGTGAAAGTGGGCATCCTTGTCTTGCTCCAATTTTAGAGAAAATGCTTTCAACTTTTCCCCATTCAGTAGGATGTAAGCTGTGGGCTTGTCATATATGGTTTTTATTATAACGACTTTTATTAAATTTTTGTGTGAGTCTATTGAGATGACCATATGGTTTTTGTCCTTCATTCTGTTGATGTGATATATTACATTTATTGAAAATTCTACCTTATTGTAGTGTATTATCTTATTTATGTGCTGTTGCGTTCAGTTTGCTAGTATTTTGTTGAGGATTTTTGTGTCTATGTTCTTCAGGGATATTGACCTGCATATTTTTGTTTTGGCATGTCCTAGTTTGGTTTTAGTATCAGGGTAATACTGGGCAAGTCAATTGATTTAGGAAGAATTCTCTCTTTGCTGTTTTGGAATAGTTTGAGGAGGACTGACATTAGTTCTTCTTTGTACATTTGGTAAAATTTGGTTATGAATCCATCGGTCCTGGACTTTTCTTTGCTGGGAGACATTTTTTATTACTGATTCAATCACTTTTCATTATTGGTACGCTCTGGTTTTCTATTTCTTCCTGATTCATCTTGGTAGGTTGTATGTTTCCAGTAATTTACTTCCTCTAGGTTTTCTGGTCTGCCAGCGTGTAGCTGTTCATAGTAGTCTTTGATGATCTTTTGTGTATCTGTGGTATCAGTTGTAATGTCTCTTTTTTCATTTCTGATTTTGTGGATTTTTTTGAGGGAGTCTTCTCTCTTCTTTTCTTGATTAGTCTAACTACTGGTTTATTAACTTTGCTTATTTTCAAAGAATCAACTGTTAATTTCATTGATTCTTTGTATTTTTATTTTTAATTTCTATTTAATTTAGCTCTGCTCTGGTCTTTATTATTTATTTTCTTCTGTTAATTTTGGGTTTGGTTTGTTCTTGCTTTTCTAGTCCCTTGAAATACACTGTTAGATTGTTAGTTTCTTATCTTTCTATTTTTTTTGAAATTGGTGTTTATTGCTATAAACTTCCCTTTTAGCACTGCTTTTGCTATGTCCCATAGGTTTTGGTATACTGTGTTTCCATTTTTATTTGTTTCAAGAAACTTTTGATTTTCATCTTGAAATTTTTTTGTTGACCCCATGGTCACTCAGGAACATGTTGTTTAATTCCCTGTATTTGTATAGTTTCAAGCTCCCCTTTGTATTGATTTCTGGTTTTATTACATTGTAGTGTGAGAGGATAGTTCATATAATTTTGACTTTTAAAAAGTAATTATGCCTTGTTTTGTGGCCTAACATATGGTCCATCCTGGAGAATGCGTTGATGAAAAGAATGCATATTTTGCAGCTGTTGGATAGAATGCTCTGTAAATGTCTGTTAGGTCCATTTGGTCTAAAGTCCTGTTTAAATCCATGGGATTTAAAAGCCCTGTCTGCTGGGGTTTTCTCTATAGGTTATTAGATAGTTTTATCTTGGTGTTTTTAGGATTTTCTCTTAAACTTTGACTTTAGTCATTCTGATTTTAATGTGTCCTGGGGAAGTTCTTTTTGTATTTATCCATCTGGGGATTGAGCCTCCTAAATATAAACGTCTAAATCTCTTGCTAGATTTGGGATGTTTTCATCCATTATTTTGTTAAATATGTTTTCTGACTCTTTCCTTGTTTTTTCATTCCCAGGAAGAGTAATAATTTGTATATTCAGTCACTTTATGTTGTCCCAAACGTTACAATGGCTTTGCTCATTCTTGTTTTTCCTTTTTCCTTTTTTTCCAGTTTGGATTATTTTAAAAGATGTCTTCAAGTTATTAGGTTCTGTCTTCTGTGTAACCTAGTCTATTGTTGAAGCTTTCAAATGTATTTTGGATTTCCTTCAATAAACTCTTCAGTTCAAGAATTTCTATTTGATTCTTTTTAAAATATCCATCTCTTCAGTATAATTCTCACTCATAACCTGAATTATATATCTGATTTTTTGTATTGTTTTTCAGAATTCCCTTGGATCTCACTGACCTTCTTTAAAATCAATATTTTTAATTATTTATCTGGAATTTTGAAAATTTCATTTTGATTAAGATCTATTCCTGGAGAATTATTGTGTTCCTTTGAAGGTGTTATATTTCCTTGCTTTTTCATGCCTCATTTGTTCCTACATACATTGACATTTACACATCTGTTGTAACAATCAGTTCTCACTATTTTTGAATATAATTTTATTGAGGGAGGACATTTTTCCAAAGATGTATCTACGGTGTTGGTTGGATAAGTTACTTTGGTGCTGATTCTGGACATATTCAGTAGTGTAGTCTCTCTGTATGATTTTGTTGATATTAGTGGTGGCTGTGATTTACTTGGTGGGTTAGGGTGTGGCTATTATGGAGGCTATGGTAAAGTTGTTCTGGAGATTAGGATACCAGGTGGGCTGGTCCTCAGGCCCCAGTAGTGGCAGCCATAGGCTGAGTGTGCCTACTTTGGTGCCCCAGTGGCACCTGTGTTGGCAGTTACTGGTGGGTCTATTCTTGGGTCTCTAGGTGGCATGCTCCAATGCTGATAATGACAGCAGTGGACTGGGCAGGCTGGTAAGTACTCATGTCCCTGGCAGCTGGTGTGGATTGGGTGATAATAGCGGCAATGGTGGGAAAATTCTCTGGGTCTCAAGTGGTATGGCTATGGCTGTGAGGGGTTGAGTGAGTCTCCAGGCCCACAGGTGGAACTTGCAGGTAGGTGCCAGGTGAGGTGGTAGCAGCTGGGAGGTTAGGTCAGACCTTAGGCTCCCAGGAGGAGTGCTCAGATACCCAAGGTGATGGATTAATGATCCCCAGAACCCCAGGCCATGTGCACTGTCTTGAGGGGGCCAAAGCTGGGCTGCATGGGCTTGTGCTTAGGTGTATCCTCAACCCCCCGCCATGGTGAAAGTGGGCACCAGATGTGGAGGGTCAGGGTGGGGTGATCCTCAGGTCCCAGGAGCAGTGCTTAGAATAAAGGGCAATAGCAGAAAAGCTGAGGTATTGCCACGGCAGAGATTGGGGCCTCCCTCAGTGGTCTCAGCTGATATGTGGGCAACATGGATCTCCTTCACACCCCAGTCCCTTCAGAGCTTGTCTCTTTCTTTGGCTACTGAAGCCTATACCCAGTTTATGACAAAGTCCCAGTGGCATTTCAAACCATGCTCGAATCCTCATCTTAGATCCCAGCAGCTAAGCACTTGCTTCCCATGACTGGAAACTGCTGCTTACTCCTTGCTTTCTTTCTAGCCCTGGCTATGGGAGTACTCCAGGCTTGCTCTGCTGTCCCAGCAATGACAGCTTGGGTTTCAGTAATGCCTCATTCCCAGTGGCCCTGGGTCCCAGAACAGTGTGCAGTGCCAGAGCTGGTTTTGAAAATGACAACTTGCTGTAGCTGCATAGGTCTTAGAGTGTGAGACATAGTATGAGCTCCCTCCCTGGAGAAGTTCCATCCCACAGTCTCCCAGCAGCTTCCTACATTGTTTCAGGGCTTGATAGAAATGAGAGCATCTCCGTAGGCCAGAATTGCATGATTTTATGGTGGGGATGTGGGCTGCTGGAAGTCTTTTACTCATTCCTTCCCTGTGTTGAGAAGTCACTCCAGGCTTGCAGCCAGTCCCAGCCAGGGAGGTTGCCTCTTCTCCCATCCGCCCCGTGACTCCCACTTTTGGTGTCTCCTGTCACTTCCCTGTTGAATTCAGTGTTTTCTCTTGTAAAATAATCTCAAAGTGTCACTTTCTATGCACTATTCTAGTTCTTCTAAGTTTAGCAGCAGGCTTAAAATGCTTCTAGTCAGCCATCTTCAACCCCCACCTTCCTTGTCTCTAGTTTGCTCGCTCCTTCCTTCCTTCCTTCCTTCCTTCCTTCCTTCCTTCCTTCCTTCCTTCCTTCCTTCCTTCCTTCCTTCCTTCCTTCC
>NW_012115489.1:5940199-5945154 GCF_000951035.1 Colobus angolensis palliatus | reverse complement strand
CCTCCCTCCCTCCCTCCCTTCCTTTCTTCCTTCCTTCTTTTCTTTCTTTCCTTTCTTTCTTTCCTTTTTTTTCCTTTCTGCCTCAGAGCCTATGCACATGCTGTTTTCTCATCTGAAATGTCTTTTGTTGACTTTTTCCTGTGTCCTCATTCGCAGCTTGACCTTGCCTAGGTCTGTTTGTCTGTCATATTTCAGAATATGTGCTATTTTTTCCTCAGAGGAATCTTTCAAAACCACCTCAGTTACATGCTATCAAAAATCTGTAGTTCTTCATAGCATGTATTTAAATAAGCAATTCTGTAATTGGTTCTTTAATGTCTGTATTCACCTCTGTGAAGATAGAAATGATCTTCTTTCGGTTTAGCAATATGTTCCTAGTGCCTAGCAGAGTGTTTTAACCCATAGTCAGCACTCAACAAATAGTGATTGAATGAATGAATGAATTAGTAAGTAATTAAATACGAATGTGAAGTACATAGAGGAAACGTCAATATTCTCTGATACTTCTGTAATTGAATTTAGAAAATTGGAGGCACAGCACTAGTTTTAAAAAATCTACTCATACTAAACTGCTGTCTATTTCTTGTTGTGAAAAAGAAAATCTATTTTAACGTAGTTCAGGTATTTAGGTTTAGGTGTGATACACAGTATCTCCTCCTTTTTTGTGTGTGTCAGCCTGTAGAAGGGAACTCTATCCTGGATGAGGAAGAAGAGTTAAACTTGGCTCATGAGATAAAAAATTTGGTACAGTGAACTGTGAGACAGTTGCAGGGGCTTGCCCACAAATATCTGCAAATTCCATGTATTCATATATTGCAATAAAATTACCTCCCCTCTAGGAGCTGGCTAAGAAAAAATTTAGTATTTAATGAAAAGTTGGCTCAATAAGTAATATTTTCCAAATCAGAAAATAAAACTTTAAGAGGAAGAAATGTGGATAACCATTCCATGTGACTGTAGACATTAGCACTTGGCTTGAAGGCAACTTTTATTACATAAGCCTGTTGGGAGTACAATTAGTGAAAAGGGATATAATATGAAATTTTAATAATTTTCTGTATTAACATGTTTCTAGTTATTAGTATAATAATCAACACTTATCCATCTACTAAACTGTTTAAGCAAGATACAAACATATTATTTTTCTTTTTTTTTAATGAAAGTAGAGGGAGGAACATAGATAAAAAGAAAGCAGATGTTTTAATTTTTGTAAAAAAACAGCTATAATCTGGGGTTGGTCAGCTTCATGACTATCCATCTTAAGGGCATGTTTTGCCAGTACAGTGTAAATGCTCTTGGAGCTCTTTGGAGAACTCTATGGAATATCATGTCATAACCTTATAATGCTTGGTTGCTATGTGCATCTGTCTTTATCATAATCTAGGTGCTACTGGATCAACCGCACCATCAATACAGATGTGCAGTTGAGTATAGAAGCAATGCTTCCCTGGTAATTAATCTTTTAATTTTTCTGCGTCATGTAGAAAACAGAATACTTTGATGTGATACCTCAGTAAATAAATGCCAATGTATGTTCTTTTATTTTTTTCATTGTAAAAATCTCACAACGTTAAAGATTGCCTCCCAAATAATATCCATAGTCTCACTATCCTAATAAAACTAATTTCCTGTTTACATTTAAAATTATGCTTCATGTGTCTATACTTAATTGAACATCATGTAATGATTTCATCCTGCTTCATCAAATCATTGTGTAGTAATTTAATTATTTCCCATTTATTTAGTGTACAGATGTTTTTTCTATTTTTTCCTGGTATAGATATAATGCCTAGCTTCTGTTGATTACTTTCTTAAATTAATTTCTCAGATTATGATTTGAGTAAAGGAGTATAACATTAGTATTAAATGCAGGTAAGAAAAAGACACCCTTTCTACTTCTTACCTTAAGGCAGTAGAATGAGTCCCTGAGCTGAGAAATATCTATAGCAGTTTATCTGTACTTATGTTTTGCTGTTTGGCACATGGTACTTTCAAGTACAGTGATAGTTTTTGTTCATGTCATATCTCTGGTTCTATATTATAAACTCTAGAGGGCAAGATCTTATCTTATTCATCTTCTTATCTTACACAGTTCTTGACATAGTACCTTCCATATCATATCCACTCAATAAATATTTGTGAAATAATCAAAGAGAGTTAGTAGTAATTACATTAATCTAGTGTTTAAAGTTAGAATAAAAAAATTTCTAACAGTATACTTTGATTTAATTATACTTATCTAACTACTTTTTCTAAAGGCATCTATTAATATTTTTAAGGTCAATATTCAGTTTGGCGAATCATCTCTATATAAATGCCTCTAAATTACATGTCTTATTCACTTAACCTTTGTTAGCATTTAATTTTTATTTTCTCAGATTCTGTGTGACACTAAGAAAAGAAAAGTATTTAGGGCACCACTAAAATAACAACTGGTGAATCAGGGAATAGGATTTTGGCATATTTCTTAGAAAAGAAATAATGCCCACATATTTCATATGAGCTAGTAGATATGTGCTATATCAGGGAATAAAGTAGAGTTCATGAACTTGGCATGGCCACAGAAAATTATTTATCATGATATCACATAATGCAATATGAACAAATTTCTAGTGCAAATTCAGTTAACAAATAGAATCAGCTAGAAGACACTCTGAATATCTGTGGTACAATTTAAAATGGAAACATAGATTGTTTGGAGAAAATTTCCAGCTATTAAGTGTTATCTTCCTTGCATTTTACTAATAGAACCCTTTTTCCCATTAATAGTTATGTTCTATATAACAAATTGTATGTTCTTCTCTAATAGCCTGACCTCCTGAGATTCCTTCCTTCTTGTAAGAATTATGGCATCTCTAATATTAAAATTATTGAGAAATTAGAAAAACAAAATCTGTTAGCTGTAATGAAAAAAGATGAGAGAAAAGGGGCATCATTTTTCAATTGAGGATGTAACTCTTTGTACATTATAGAAAAATACACATAAAAATTCAGGACATAATACTAATTCCCATCCCACACCCTGCCTCCAATAGTAAGCTATTCTATGGAAAATAGAAAAGCAAAACAAGATAAATGAAAAACATTTTACACAAATAGGATCATATAGTATGTGGTTTTTGGTGTCTGGCTTTTATCATTTAACAGAATATTTTCCAGTTTCACCCATATTGTAGCACATATCAGTACTTCATTTATATTTGTTGCCAAACAATATTTCATTGGATGGAGATATATATATACACACACACAGACACACACATATATATATATTCATTGTATGGATATATGTATTCATTGTATGGGTATATATACTCATTTTTTTTTGTTTTTTTGTTTATCCATTTATAAGTTGATTTTTTTGTTTTTTTGTTTATCCATTTATAAGTTGATAGATATTTGGTTTCTTCCAATTTTGAGCTATTATGAATAATGCTGCTATGAAAATTTACAATACGCATGTTTTTTGCCTATTTTCTCAGGATAGAAGTTTTAGCACAATTTTCATTAGAAGTAGTGAGGGTAGACATCTTTATCTTTTTCTTATTCTTGGCATAAAATTATTTAGTTTTTCTACATTAAGTATGATATTAGCTATGGATTTTTCATGAACCTTCTTTTCAAAGTTGAGGAAGCTTTTCTTTATCTGAGATGTTTGTCATGACAATAGGATGTTTTAAAATGCTTTTTCTTCATCTATTGAGATATATTTTTTCTTCATTCATTAATATAGTGTATTACATTGACAAATTTTAGAATGTTAAACTAAGCCTTACACTTCTGGGACAAAATTTCTTCTTGGTCATGGTGTATGGTATATAGTTTCTTAAATATGCTACTGGATTTGGTTTGCTAGTATTTTGTTAAGCATTTTTTGTATCTGTATTTATAAAGAATATTGATCTGTAGTTCTTTTTTAACGTCAGTCTGATTTTGCTATCAGGATAATACCAGCCCTGTTAAGAAGTACTTATATATATGCTATTTTTTTTCTTTTTAATTTTTTTTTTATTATACTTTAAGTTCTAGGGTACATGTGCACAGCATGCAGGTTTGTTACTTATGTATACATGGGCTATGTTGGTGTGCTGCACCCATTAACTCGTCATTTACATTAGGTATATCTCCTAATGCTATCCCTCCCCCACCCCTCCCCACAATAGGACCCAGTGTGTGATGATCCCCTTCCTGTGTCCAAGTGATCTCATTGTTCAGTTCCCACCCATAAGTGAGAACATGTGGTATTTGGTTTTCAGTTTCTGTGATAGTTTCCTGAGAATGATGGTTTCCAGTTGCATCCATGTCTCTACAAAGGACATGAACTCATCCTTTTTATGGCTGCATAGTATTCCATGATGTATATGAGCCACATTTTCTTAATCCAGTCTGTCACTGATGGAAATTTGCATTGATTCCAAGTCTTTGCTATTGTGAGTCATGCTACAGTAAACATATGTGTGCGTGTGTCTTTATAGTAGCATGACTTATAATCCTTTGGGTATATCCCCAGTAATGGGATGGCTGGGTCAAACGTATTTCTAGTTCTAGATACTTGAGGAATCACCACACTGTTTTCCACAATGGTTGAACTAGTTTACAGTCCCACCAACAGTGTAAAAGTGTTCCTATTTCTCCACGTCCTCTCCAGCACCTGTTGTTTCCTGATGTTTTAATGATTGCCGTTCTAACTGATGTGAGATGGTATCTCATTGTGGTTTTGATTTACATTTCTCTGATGGCCAGTGATGATGAGCATTTTTTCATGTGTCTGTTGGCTGTAAGAATGTCTTCTTTTGAGAAGTGTCTATTCATATCCTTTGCCCACTTTTTGATGGGGTTGTTTTTTTCTTGTAAATTTGATTTAGTTCTTTATAGGTTCTGGATATTAGCCCTTTGTCAGATGAGTAGACTGTAAAAATTTTCTCCCATTCTGTAGGTTGCCTGTTCACTCTGAT
>NW_012115489.1:5929958-5939357 GCF_000951035.1 Colobus angolensis palliatus | reverse complement strand
TTCCTAGGTATTTTATTCTCTTTGAAGCTATTGTGAATGGGAGTTCATTCATGATTTGGCTCTCTGTTTGTCTATTACTGGTGTATAAGAATGCTGGTGAGTTTTGCACATTGATTTTGTATCCTGAAACTTTGCTGAAGTTTCTTATCAGCTTAAGGAGATTTGGGGCTGAGACGATGGGGTTTTCTAAATATACAATCATGTCATTTGCACACAGGGACAATTTGACTTCTTCTTTTCCTAACTGAATACCCTTGATTTCTTTCTCTTTCCTGATTGCCCTAGCCAGAACTTCCAATACTATGTTGAATAGGAGTGGTGAGAGAGGGCATCCCTGTCTTGTGCCAGTTTTCAAAGGGAATGCTTCCAGTTTTTGCCCATTCAGTATGATATTAGCTGTGGGTTTGTCATAAATAGCTCTTATTATTTTGAGATACGTTCCATCAATACTGAATTTATTGAGAGTTTTTAGCATGAAGGGCTGTTAAATTTTGTCAAAAGCCTTTTCTGCATCTACTGAGATAATCATGCAGTTTTTGTCATTGGTTCTGTTTATATGCTGGATTACGTTTATTGATTTGCGTATGTTGAACGAGCCTTGCATCCCAGGGATGAAGCCCACTTGATCATGGTGGATAAGTTTTTTTTATGTGCTGCTGGATTTAGTTTACCAGTATTTTATTGAGGATTTTTGCATTGATGTTCATCAGGGATATTGGTCTAAAATTCTCTTTTTTTATTGTATCTCTCACAGGCTTTGGTATCAGGATGATGTTGGCCTCATAAAATTAGTTAGGGAGGATTCCCTCTTTTTCTATTGATTGGAATAGTTTCAGAAGGGATGGTACCAACTCCTCCTTGTACCTCTGGTAGAATTCGGCTGTGAATCCATCTGGTCCTGGACTTTTTTTGGTTGGTAGGCTATTAATTATTGTCTCCATTTCAGAGCCTGATATTGGTCTATTCAGGGATTCAACTTCTTCCTGTTTTAGTCTTGGGAGAGTGTAAATGTCCAGGAAACTATCCATTTCTTCTAGGTTTTCTAGTTTATTTGTGAAGAGGTGTTTATAGTATTCTTTGATGGTAGTTTGTATTTCTGTGGGGTCAGTGGTGATATCCTCTTTATCATTTTTTATTGCATTGATTTGATTCTTCTCTTTTCTTCTTTATTAGTCTTGCTAGTGGTCTATCAATTTTGTTGATCTTTTCAAAAAAAAACCCAGCTCCTGGATTCATTGATTTTTTGGAGGGTTTTTATGTCTGTATCTCCTTCAGTTTTGCTCTGATCTTAGTTGTTTCTTGCCTTCTGCTAGCTTCTGAATGTGTTTGCTCTTGCTTCTCTAGTTCTTTTAATTGTGATGTTAGGGTGTCAATTTTAGATCATTCCTGCTTTCTCTTGTGGGCATTTCGTGCTATGAATTTCCCTCTACACACTGCTTTAAATGTGTCCCAGAGATTCTGATATGTTTTGTCTTTGTTCTCATTGGTTTCAAAGAACATCTTTATTTTTCCCTTCATTTCGTTATGTATCCAGTAGTCATTCAGGAGCAGGTTGTTCAGTTTCCATGTAGTTGAGCGGTTTTGATTGAGTTTCTTAGTACTGAATTCTAGTTTGATTGCACTGTGATCTTATAATGTAAAATAACTTATAATTTCTGTTCTTTTACATTTGCTGAGGAGTGCTTTACTTCCAACTATGTGGTCAATTTTTGAATAAGTGTGATTTGTTGCTGAGAAGAATATATATTCTGTTGATTTGAGGTGGAGAGTTCTGTAGATGTCTATTAGATCTGCTTGGTGCAGAGTTGAGTTCAATTCCTGGATATCTTTGTTAACTTTCTGTCTCATTGATCTGTCTAATGTTGACAGTGGGGTGTTAAAGTTTCCCATTATTATTGTATGAGAGTCTAAGCCTCTTTGTAAGTCTCTAGGGACATGCTTTATGAATCTGGGTCATCCTGTATTGAGTGTGTATATATTTAGGATAGTTGGCTCTTCCTGATGAATTGATCCCTTTACCATTATGCAATGGCCTTCTTTGTCTCTTTTGATCTTTGATGGTTTAAAGTCTGTTTAACAGAGACTAGGATTGCAATCCCTGGCTTTTTTTTGTTTTCCATTTGCTTGGTAGATCTTCCTCCATCCCTTTGTTTTGAGCCTATGTGTGTCTGCATGTGATATGGGTCTCCTGAATACAGCAAACTGATGGGTCTTGGCTCTTTATCCAATTTACCAGTCTGTGTCTTTTAATTGGAGCATTTAATCCATTTACATTTAAGGTAAATATTATTATGTGTGAATTCGATCCTGTCATTATGATATTAGTTGTTTATTTTGCTCGTTAGTTGATGTAGTTTCTTCCTAGGATGGATGGTCTTTACATTTTGGCATGCTTTTCAATGGCTGGTACCTGTTGTTCCTTTCCATGTTTAGTGCTTCCTTCAGGATCTCTTGTAGGGCAGGCCTGGTGGTGACAAAATCTCTCAGCATTTGCTTGTTTGTAAAGGATTTTATTTCTCCTTCACTTATGAAACTTAGTTTGGCTGGATATGAAATTCTGGTTTGAAAATTCTTTTCTTTAATCATGTTGAATATTGGCCCCCATTCTCTTCTGGCTTGTAGAGTTTCTGCCAAGAGATCTGCTGTTAGTGTGATGGGCTTCCCTTTGTGAGTAACCCGACCTTTCTCTCTGGCTGCCCTTAACATTTTTTCCTTCATTTCAACTTTGGTGAATCTGACAATTATGTGTCTTGGAGTTCGTCTTCTTGAGGAGTATCTTTGTGGTGTTCTCTGTATTCTTGAATTTGAATATTGGCCTGCCTTACCAGGTTGGGGAAGTTCTCCTGGATGATATCCTGCAGAGTGTTTTCCAATTTGGTTCCATTTTCCCTGTCACTTTCAGGCACACCAATCAGACGTAGATTTGGTCTTTCACATAATCCCGTATTTCTTGGAGGCTTTGTTCATTTCTTTTTACTCTTTTTTCTCTACACTTCTCTTCTCGCTTCATTTCATTCATTTGATCTTCAATCGCTGATACTCTTTCTTCCAGTTGATCGAGTCAGTTACTGAAACTTGTGCATTTGTCACGTAGTTCTCATGTTATGGTTTTCATCTCTATCAGTTCTTTTAAGGTCTTCTCTACATTGGTTATTCTAGCTATCCATTCACCCATTCTTTTTTCAAGGTTTTTACTTTCTTTACGCTGATTACATAGTTCCTCCTTTAGCTCTGAGAAGTTTGATTGACTGAACCCGTCTTCTCTCAACTCGTGAAAGTCATTTTCCATCCAGCTTTGTTCCGTTGCTGGCGATGAGCTGCATTCCTTTGGAGGGGGAGATGTGGTCTGATTTTTTGAATTTCCAGCTTTTCTGCACTGCTTTTACCCCATCTTTGGGATTTTTGTGTGGTTGTCCTTTCTGTTTGTTAGTTTTCCTTCTAACAGTCAGGATCCTCAGCTGTAGGTCTGTTGGAGTTTGCTTGAGGTCCACTCCAGACCCTGTTTGCCTGGGTATCAGCAGCGGAGGCTGCAGAAGATAGAATATTGCTGAACAGCGGGTGTTGCTGTCTGATTCTTGCTCTGGAAGCTTTGTCTTGTGCGTACCCCACCGTGTGAGGTGTGAGGTGTCGGTCTGCACCTAGTAGGGGATGTTTCCAAGTTAGGCTACTCAGGGGTCAAGGACTAGCGTGAGCAGGCAGTCTGTCCATTCTCAGATCTCAGCCTCCATGCTGGGAGATCCACTGCTCTCTTTAAAGCTGTTAGACAGGGGCATTTACCTCTGCCAAGGTTTCTGCTGCTTTTTGTTTAGCTATGCCCTGTCCCCAGAGGAAGAGTTTACAGAGTCAGGCGGGCCTCCTTGGGCTGTGGTGGGCTCCACCCCATTCGAACTTCCTGGTGGCTTTGTTTACCTACCTAAGTCTCAGCAATGGCAGGCACCTCTCCCCCAGCCTCTCTGCCGCCTTGCTGTTAGAGCTCAGACTGCTGTGCTAGCAATGAGGGAGGCTCCATGGGCATGGGACCCTCCAGGTCAGGTGTGGGATATAATCTCCTAGTGTGCCATTTGCTAAGACCCTTGGTAAAGCCGAGTGTTAGGGTGGGAGTTACCCAATTTTCCAGGTGTTGTGTGTCTCAATTTCCTTTGGCTAGGAAAAGGAATTCCCTTTCCCCTTGTGCTTCCTAGGTGAGGTGATGCCTTGCCCTTCTTCAGCTCTTGCTGGTCGGGCTGCACCTGTGAACCAGCGCCAACTGTCTGACACAACCCAGTGAGATGAACCCGGTACCTCAGTTGAAAATGCAGAAATCATCCGTCTTCTGTGTCACTCACGCTGGGAGCTGGAGGCTGGAGCTCTTCCCATTTGGCCATCTTGGGGGCGCCCCCTATCTATGCTATTTTAAAAAAGAGTTTGAGAAGGATTGGTGTTAATTCCTCTTTAAATGTTTAGTAGAATTCACTAGAGAAGCCATATGGCCCTCGGCTTTTCTTTGTTGGAAATTTGTTGATTACTGATTCAATCCTTTTAATTGTTATAGATCTGTTCAGATTTTTTGTTTCTTATTGAGTCAGCTTTGGTTATTTGTGTTTTTGTAGTAGTATTCCCATTGCATATTAGTTATCTAATTTGTTGGTATACATTGATTTACGGCATTATCTTATACATTCTTTTTACTTCTGTAAGATTGGTGGTGACGTTCCACCTTTCATTCTTGATTTTAACAATTTGAATTATTTATATTTTTTCTTGGTAATTGTAAATAAAGGTTTGTCAATTTTGTTGATATTTTCAAAGAAAGAACTTTTGGTTTTATTGACTTTCTCTTATTTCTCTACTTTCAATTTTTAAAAACTTCACTTTAATTTTTATTGTTTCTTTCCTTTCTTATAGCTTTGGGTTTAGTTTGCTTTTCTTTTGCTAGGATCTTAAGGTGAGAGGTTATGGACACTAGTCTTTTACTGCATTTGTGATATGCAATAATTTTTCCCCAGTCTGTAACTGGCATTTTTATTGTCTTATAAGGCCTTACACACAAAAAGTTTTAATTGTGGCAAAATAAAATTTATTATATTTTCTTTATGAATCATGCTTTTTATGTTACACCGAAGGCATCTTAGTTGAGGATCTTTTTTTTCCTTACATATGGATGTCTAATTTTTCCAACCTAATTTGTTGAAAAGATTATCCTTTTTGTATTGAGTTACCTTTTTACTTTTGTCAAAGCCCAGTTGATCCTATTCATGTGGGTCTTTGTCTGGACTCTCTGTTCTGTCCCATTGACATATGTGTCTATCTTTTAATTAATACTGCCACACCTTTTTAATTATTGTAGCTCTTGTTAAAATTAGGTAGTGGGAGTCCTCCAATTCTGTTATTCTTTTTCTTTTTTATATTTCAATAGGTTCTTGGGGAACAAGTGGTGTTTGGTTACATGGATAACTTCTTTAGCGGTGATTTCTGAGAGTTCGGTGCACCCCTCACCCAAGCAGTGTACAATGTACCTGATGTGTAGCCTTTCGTCCCTCACTTCCTTCCACACTCCCTCCCCTCAAGTCCCCAAAGTGCATTTTATCATTCTTATGCCTTTGCATCCTTATAGCTTAGCTCCCACTTATAACTGAGAACATATGATGTTTGGTTTTCATTCCTGAGTTACTTCACTTTGAATAATGGTCTTCAATTCCATCCAGGTTGCTATGAAAGCCATTATTTCATTCCTTTTTAAGACTCAGTAGTAATTCATGTGATAGATAGATAGATAGATAGACAGATAGATAGATAGATCACATTTTCTTTACCCACTCATTGATTGATGGGCATTTGAGCTGGTTCCATATTTTTGCAATTGTGAATTGTGCTGCTATAATCATGTGTCTCCACACTGTTTTTCATAGAGGTTGTATTAGTTTACATTCCCATCAACAATGTAAAAGTGTTCCCTTTTCACTCAATCCACATCAACATCTATTTTTTTTTTTTAATTTTTAAATTATCACCATTCTTTCAGGAGTAAGGTGGTATTGCATGGTGGTTTTGATTTGCTTTATCCTGATCATTAGTGATGTTGAGCATTTTTCCATATACTTGTTGACCACTTACGTATCTTCTTTTGAGAATTGTCTATTTATGTCCTTAGGCCACTTTTTGATGGGATTGTTTGTTTTGTTCTTGATGATTTATTTGAGATTCTTGTAGGTTCTAGATACTAGTCCTTCGTTGGTTGCATAGTTTGCAAAGATTTTAGCCCACTCTGTGGATTGTCTGTTTACTCTGCTGATTATTTCTTTTGTTGTGCAGAAGCTTTTTAGCTTAATTAAGTTCATAAATGTTTGTTTGTTTTGTTGTTGTTTTCTCTGTTTTTTTTTTTATTATACTTTAAGTTCTAGGGACATGTACACAACATGCAGGTTTGTTACACAGGTATACATGTGCCATGTTGGTTTGATGCACCCATCAACTAATCATTTACATTAGGTATTTTCCCTAATGCCATCCCTCCCCCAGCCCCCCCTCTTTGACAGGTCCCAGTGTGTGATGTTCCCTACCCTGTGTCCATGTGTTCTCATTGTTCAACTCCCACCTATAAGTGAGAACATGCGATGTTTGGTTTTCTGTCCTTGTGATAGTTTGCTTAGAATGATGGTTTCCAGCTTCATCCATGTCCTTGCAAAGGACATGAACTCATCCTTCTATGGCTGCATAGTATTCCATGGTGTATATGTGCCACAATTGCTTAATCCAGTCTATCACTAATGGGCGTTTGGATTGGTTCCAAGACTTTGCTATTGTGAATAGTGCTGCAATAAACATACATGTGTGCATGTCTTTATAGTAGCATGATTTATAATCCTTTGGGTATATACTCAGTAATGGGATGACTGGGTCAAATTGTATTTCTTGTTCTGTCTTCCACAATGGTTGAACTAATTTACACTCACCAACAGTGTAAAACCATTCCTATTTCTCCACATTCCCTCCAGCATCTGTGGTTTCCTGACATTTTAATGATCACGATTCTAACTGGCCTGAGATGATATCTCATTGTGGTTTTGATTTGCCTTTCTCTGATGACCAGTGATTATGAGCATTTTTTCATATGTCTTCTGGGCTGCATAAATGTCTAATTTTGTATCTGTTCATATCATTTGCCCACTTTTTGATGGAGTTGTTTGTTTTCTTCTTGTAAATTTGTTCAAGTTCTTTGTAGATTGTGGATATTAGCCTTTTGTCAGATGAGTAGATGGCAAAAATTTTCTTCCATTCTGTAGGTAGCCTGTTCACTCTGATGATAGTTTCTTTTGCTGTGCAAAAGCTCTTTAGTTTAATTGGATCCCACATTTCTATTTTGACTTTTGTTGCCATTGCTTTTGGTGTTTTAGTCATGAAGTCTTTGCCCAAGCCTATATGCTAAATGGTATTGCCTAGGTTTTCTTCTAGGGTTTTTATGGTGTTAGGTCTTACATTCAAGTCTTTAATCCATCTTGAGTTAATTTTTGTATACAGTGTAAGGAGGAACCCCATTTCAGCTTTCATACATTTGGTGAGCCAGTTTTCCCAGCACCATTGATTAAATAGGGAATCCTTTCCCCATTTCTTGTTTTTGTCAGATTTGTCAAAGATCAGATGGTTGTAGATGTGTAGTGTTCTTTCTGAGGCCTCTGTTCTGTTCCATTTGTCTACATATCTGTTTTGATACCAGTACCTTGCTGTTTTGGTTATTGTAGCCTTGTAGTATAGTTTGAAGTCAGGCAGCATGATGCTTCCAGCTTTTTATTTAGGATTGTCTTAGCTAGGCAGGCTCTTTTTTGATTCCATATGAACTTTAAAGTAGTTTTTTTCAATTCTGTGAAGAAAGTCATTAGTAGCTTGATAGGGATAGCATTGAATCTATAAATTACCTTGTTCAAAGTGGCCATTTTCATGATATTGATTCTTCCTAACCATGAGCATGGAATGTTCTTCCATTCGTTTGTGTCCTCTTTTATTTCGTTGAGCAGTGATTTGTAGTTCTCCTTGAGGAGGTCTTTCACATCCCTTGTAAGTTGGAATCCTTGGAATTTTATTTTCTTTGTAGTAATTGTAAATGGGAGTTCACTCATGATTTGGCTCTCTGTTTGTCTGTTATTGGTGTATAGGAATGCTTGTGAGGTTTGCATGTTGATTTTGTATCCTGAGACTTTGCTGAAGTTGCTTATCAGCTTAAGGAGATTTTGGGCTGAGATGATGGTGTTTTCTAAATATAGAAACATGTCATTTGCAAACAGAGGCAACTTGATTTCCTCATTTCCTAATTAAATAGCCTTTATTTCTTTCTCTTTCCTGATAGCCCTGACCAGAACTTCCAACACTATGTTGAATAGGAGTGGTGAGAGAGGGCATCCTTATCTTGTGCCGGTTTTCAAAGGGAATGATTATAGTTTTTACCCATTCAGTATGATATTGGCTGTGGGTTTGTCACAAATAGCTCTAACTATTTTGAGATACATTCCATCAATATCTAGTTTATTGAGAGTTTTTAGTATTAAGGGCTGCTGAATTTTGTTGAAGGCTTTTTCTGCATCTATTGAGATAATCATGTGGTTTTTGTCATTGGTCCTTTTTATACGATGGATTATGTTTATGGATTTGCGTATGTTGAACCAGCCTTGCATCCCAGGGATAAAGCCAATTTGATCATGGTGGATAATTTTTTTGATGTGCTGCTGGATTCAGTTTGTCAGTATTTTATTGAGGATATTGTATCAATGTTCATCAGGGATATTTGACTTAAAATTCTTCTTTTGTTGTGTCTCTGCCAGGCTTTGGTTATCAGGATGATGCTGGCCTCATAAAATGAGTTAGGGAGGAGTCCCTCTTTTTCTATTGATTGGAATAGTTTCAGAAGGAATGATACCAGCTCCTCTTTGTACCTCTAGTGGAATTCAGCTGTCAATCTGTCTGGTCCTGGACTTTTTTTAGTTGGTAGGCTATAATTAGTGCCTCAATTTCAGAACTTGTTTTTTTCTATTCAGAGATTTGACTTCTTCCTGGATTAGTCTTGGGAGGATGTATGTGTCCAGGAATTTATCCATTTCTTCTAGATTTTCTAGTTTATTTGTGTAGAGGTGTTTGTACTATTCTCTGATGGTAGTTTGTATTTCTGTGGGATTGGTGGTGATATCCCCTCAATCAGTTTTTATTGCATCTGTTTGATTCTTCTCTATTTTCTTCTTTATTAGTCTTGCTAGGGGTCTATTTTGTTGATCTTTTCAAAAAAACAGCTCTTGGCCGGGCATGGTGGCTCAAGCCTGTAATCCCAGCACTTTGGGAGGCCGAGATGGGTGGATCACAAGGTCAGGAGATCGAGACCATCCTGGCTAACATGGTGAAACCCCGTCTCTACTAAAAAATACAAAAAACTAGCCA
>NW_012115489.1:5861355-5929908 GCF_000951035.1 Colobus angolensis palliatus | reverse complement strand
TCTACTAAAAAATACAAAAAACTAGCCGGGCGAGGTGGCGGGCGCCTGTAGTCCCAGCTACTCGGGAGGCTGAGGCAGGAGAATGGCGTGAAACCGCAAGGCGGGGATTGCAGTGAGCTGAGATCCAGCCACTGCACTCCAGCCTGGGCGACAGAGCGAGACTCTGTCTAAAAAAAAAGAAAGAAAAAAAAAAAAAAAAAAGCCAGCTCTTGAATTCATTGATTTTTTGAAGGTTTTTTTTTGTGTGTCTATCTCCTTCAGTTCTGCTCTGATCTTAGTTATTTCTTGCCTTCTGCTAGCTTTTCAATTTGTTTGCTCTTGCTTCTCCAGTTCTTTTAATTGTGATGTGAGGATGTTGATTTTAGATCTTTCTTGCTTTCTCTTGTGGGCATTTAGTGCTGTAAATTTCTGTCTACACACTGCCTTAAATGTGTCCCAGAGATTCTGGTATGCTGTGTCTTTGTTCTCATTGTTTTCAAAGAACACCTTTATTTCTGCCTTCATTTTGTTGTTTACCCAGCAGTCATTCAGGAACAGTTTGTTCAGTTTCCATGTAGTTGTTTGGTTTTGAGTGAGTTTCTTGATCCTGAGTTCTAATTTGATTGAACTGTGGTTTGAGAGATAGTTTGTTGTGATTTCTGTTACATTTGCTGAGGAGTGTTTTACTACCAATTATGTGGTCTATTTTAGAATAAGTGTGATGTGTTGCTGAGAGGAATGTATATTCTGTTCATTTGGGGTGGAGAGTTCTGTAAATGTCTGTTAGGTCTGCTTGGTGCAGAACTGAGTTCTAGTCCTGAATATCCTTGTTAACCTTCTGTCTCATTGATCTGTATAATATTGATGGTGGGAAGTTAAAATATCCCATTATTATTGTCTGGGAATCTAAGTCTCCTTGTAGGTCTCTAAGGACTTGCTTTATGAATCTGGGTGCTCTTGTATTGGGTGCATATGTATTTAGGACAATTAGCTCTTCCTGATGAATTGATCCCCTTACCATTATGTAATGGCCTTCTTTGTCTCTTTTGATCTTTGATGGTTTAAAGTCTGTTTTATCAGAGACTAGGATTGCAACCACTGCTTGTTCTTTGCTTTCCATTTTCTTAGTAGATCTTCCTCCATGCCTTTATTTTAAGCCTATGTATGTCTCTGCATGTGAGATGGGTCTGCTGAATACAGCACACCAATGGATCTTGACTCTTTATCTAATTTGCCATTCTGTGTCTTTTAATTGGGGCATTTAGCCCATTTACATTTAAGGTTAATATTGTTTTGTGTGAATTTGATCCTGTCATTATGATGTTAGCTGGTTATTTTGCCCCTTAATTGGTACAGCTTCTTCATAGCATCGATGGTCTTTACCATTTGGCATGTTTTTGCAGTGGCTGATATGGGTTGTTCCTTTCCATGTTTAGTGCTTCCTTCAGGAGCTCTTGTATGGCAGGCTTGGTGGTGACAAAATCTCTAGACATTTGCTTGTCTGTAAAGAATGTTATTTCCCTTTCACTTGTGAAGCTTAGTTTGGCTGGATATGGGATTCTGGATTGAGCATTCTTTTCTCTAAGAATGTTGAATATTGGCCCCTACTCTCTTCTGGCTTGTAGGGTTTCTGCCAAGAGATCTGCTGTTAGTGTGATGGGCTTCCCTTTGTGGGTAACCTGACCTTTCTCTCTGGCTGCCCTTAACATTTTTTCCTTTATTTCAACTTGGGTGAATCTGACAATTATGTGTCTTGGGGTTGCTCTTCTCAAGGAGTTTCTTTGTGGTGTTCTCTGTATTTCCTGAATTTGAACATTGGTTTGCCCTGATAGGTTGGGGAATTTCTCCTGGATAATATCCTGAATAGTGTTTTCTAACTCCATGTCACTTTCAGGTACACCAGTGAAACATATATTTGGTCTTTTCACATAGTCCCATATTTCTTGGAGGCTTTGTTCATTTTTTTTTCATGCTTTTTTCTCTAATCTTTTCTCCTCAGTTTGTTTCATTAATTTGATCTTCAGTCACTGATACCCTGTCTTCCACTTGATTAAATCTGCTACTGAAGCTTGTGCGTGCATCATGAAGTTCTTGTGCTTTGGTTTTCAGCTCCATCAGGACATTTCAGGTCTTGTCTTCTCTACACTGTTTATTCTCATTAACCATTCATCTAACCTTTCATCAAGGATTTTAGCTTCCTTGCAATGTGTTAGAACATTCTCCTTTAGCTCGGAGAAGTTTGTTATTACCCACCTTCTGAAGCTTACTTCTGTCAACTCGTCAAAGTCATTCTCCATCCAGTTTTGTTCCTTTGTTGGCGAGGAGTTGCGATCCTTTGGAGGAGAAGAGGTGCTCTAGTTATTGGAATTTTCAGCTTTTCTGCTCTGTTTTCTCCCCATCTTTGTGGTTTTATCTACCTTTGGTCTTGGATGTTGGTGACCAACAGATAGGGTTTTGGTGTGAATGTCCTTTTTGTTGATGTTGATGCTATTCCTTTCCGTTTGTTAGTTTTCCTTCTACTAGTCAGGCCCCTCAGTTGAGGGTATGTTGTAGTTTGCTGGAGGTCCACTCTAGACACTATTTTCCTGGGTATCACCAGTGGAGGCTGCAGTACAGCAAATATTGCTGCCTGGTCCTTCCTCTGGAAGCTTCATCCCAGAGGGGCACCCACCTGTGTGAGGAGTCTGTCAGCCCCTACTGGGAATTGTCGCCCAGTTAGGCTATAGGGGGGTCAGGGACCCACTTGAGGAGGCAGTCTGTCTGTTCTCAGAGCTCAAACACCATGCTGGGAGAACTACTGCTCTCTTCAGAGCTCTCAGAGAGGGAAGTTTAAGTCTGCAGAGGCTGTCTTTCTTTTGTTCAGCTATGCCCTGCCCACAGAGGTAGAATCTAGATAGGCAGTAGGCCTTGCTGAGCTGTGGTGGACTCTTTGTGAGCATAAACCTGCCAACTCAAGCCTCAGCAATGGTGGACACCCCTCCCTTGCCAATCTGCAACATTGCAGGTCAATCTCAGACTGCTGTAGTAGCAGTGAGAAAGGGTTCGTGAGCAGGAGACCTGCCGATCCAGGCACAGGAGGGGATCTCCTGGTCTGCCGGTTGCTAAGACCATGGGAAAAGTGCAGTATTTGGGCAGAACTATATCATTCTTCCAGGTAGAGTCAGTCACGGCTTCCCTTGGCTAGGAAAGGGAAATCCCCCAACACCTTGTGCTTCGTATGTGAGGAGACACCCTGCCCTGCTTCAGCTTGCTCTCTGTGGGCTGCACCCACTGTCCAACTAGCCCCAGTGAGATGAATTAGGTACCTCAGTTGGAAATCCAGAAATCACCCATCTGTGTAGATCTCTCTGGGAGCTGCAGAACAGAGCTGGTCCTATTTGGCCATCTTGGAAGCCTCCCTATTGTTCTTTTGTTTTTTTAGAGATGGGGTCTTATTATTTTGCCCAGGCTGAATTTTTACCCCTGGGTTCAGACAATCTTCCTGCCTCAGCCTCCTAAATAGCTGGGACTGTAGTAATTCACTACCACACCCAACTCAATTTTGGAAGTTTTTAAAATGCATTGTCACTTTAAATATTTTTCTGCATCAAACTTTCTTTCTTTTTGATTTTCTGATGATATGAATAGTAGGTCTTTTGATATTTTGCCACAGGTCTCTAAGATCCTGTTTATGATATTTTTCTAGAATAAAACTCTGTTGTTCAGATAATTTCAACTTTACTGATTCTTTCCTCTGTTATGGCCATCCTCTGTTGAGTCCATCCAGTGAGTTGCTATTTTGATTGTTGTATTTTTTAGTTCTAAAATTTTCATTTCATTCTTTTTTAATATTTAAGATTTTTGCAAACATAAGGTATAATTAATTACATGTCCAAACCTATTCAAATCCTGCCCTGTTTGTGTCTACAAGTTCTCCTACTGCTGCTTTGGAAATCCAACTACTATCACTATTGGTCTTGCTAGCAGAATTATCTGAAGCAGCAGAAGGGTGGCCTCTTTCTCATTCTGTTGTCCAAGTCTTAATTCCATTTGGATCTAAATCATGTTTTAAAATTCACCTGCAAGAAGTATGAGAAATATCATTTTGTGTAAGTTTCCTGTTTCTGCATTATAGAAAGGCATATGGAAAAGGGCTGTAAGGTTGTTGAGGTAGTTGCTCTGCAATGTCTGCCTTAGACATATAGGTCACAGAAAGATGAATGGAAATGCCAGAATTCTTCATCCTATGACTAATGATATTGTAAGTGTCGTCAACTTCACATTTTATGTACTGTTTTTCTGATGATGTGTCTTTTTTGCATTACTGATTTAAACTTCTACCTTGAAATTGTTTCCAGAGCTTGTGTTTTCTCCTTTGAATAGTATTGATTATAATAATATTGCAATGATGAATGATCTGTTGAGCTTGAATAGTGGAAACCATATTAAATACAGTCATGTATTGCATTACACCATTTTGGTCAACAATGAACTGCATGTACTAAAGTGGTTGAATAAGATTTAACAGCTGAATAATTGCTATCACCTAATGATATTGTAGCCATTCCAATATAGTAGGGCAAGGCACTACTCACATGTTTGTGGTGATGCTGGTGTAAAAAAAACCTACTGTGCTGCCGGGAATATATAAGTGTAGCACATACATTCAAGCATAGTACATAATACTTGGTAATGATAGTAAATAACTATGTTACTGGTTTATGTTTTATTATACTATAGTTTTTGTTGTAACTTTAGAGTGTATTTCTTCTACATATTAAAACCAAAAAAAGCTACTATAAAACAGCCTCAGACAACTCCTTCAGGAGATATTCCAGAAGAAGGCACTGCTATCATAGGAGATGACAGCTCCATGCGTGTTACTGCCTGTGAAGACCTTCCAGTTGGACAAGATTTGGAAGTGGAAGACAGTGACATTAATGATCCTGATCATCTGTAAGCCCAAGCTAATATGTGTTCTTGTGTCTTAGTTTTTAGCAAAAAAGTCTGAAGAGTAAAAGAAAATTCCTAATAGTTGAAAAACCTTATAGAATAAGTACATAAAGAAAAAAGTGTTTGTGTTTTGAGCTAAGTGCACTATGAGAGAATTAAAAAGTTAAAAAATTACAAAGTCTGTAAAGAAAAAATTACAGTAAGCTAAGGTTAATTGATTATTGAAGAAAACTAAGAAGAATAAATTTAGTGTAGCCTAAGTGTGCACAGTTTAAACATTACTGACACTGCTGTAGTGTACAGTATTGTCCTAAGCCTTCACTCATTACTCACTCACAAACTCACCCAAGCCAATTCTAGTCCTGTAACCTCCATTCATGATAAGTGATCCATTCAGGTATATCATTTTTAATATTTTATAACCTATATTTACTGTACTTCTTTTATATTGATCTATGTGTAGATATACACAAATACCATTTTGTTATAATTACCTACAAAATTCAGTTCAGTCACATGCCGTACAGATTTGCAGCCTATGAGCAATATCCTAGGAGCATGGTAGGATACACAATCTAGGTTTATGTAGGTATGCTCTGCGATGTTCACATGACAAAATAGCCTAACAACACATTTCTCAGAATGTGTCTCTGTGGTTAAATGACTCATGACTGTAATAGTGAATCCAGTAGGTTGTTAAGCTGAGTAAAACCGTTTAGATTGAAAACATTCACTCTCAGCTAGAGCATTGTCATAGTGAAGAAAATAGTCCTGTGTGGCAGTTCCTGCCAAATGCCTCACCCCAGACTTCCTGCAATGCCTGAATCATTAACTCAGCTATTTATTGAACATTTAACATGCACAATGGCTGTGCGCAATGTCATAACATTTGAAATTTATATTTATGTATTGCTGTATTGCTCTTTTACTATGTGCCTTTCTGTTTATTTTATCTCATGTAATATTCACAACCAGTTTATTTTTCAAAAGAAACTGAGACCTAAAGACTTTACTAAGAATGCCCACCAAAATGAATATGTTCCATTGGATATTTGATTTTGTCAAATGTATTCACTATGATCCGTGCCACTCATATTCTAAAACTTAATCAATTTTGTCTTCACTTGTTATTTTTTGACATACATGGTATTTGAATTACGTGGAAATGACAACATTCTGATAAAGATCTTGTTACTTTCCTGTGAATCAGAGGGGAAATGTTGTATTTTATAAGTAGTGGCTATTATCCTCCAATGTTGAACAGCTTCCTCTAAAATATTTCTATAAAAATGATGCCTTACATTTCATCTTGCTCAATGCATTGAATAATATATTTCTCCCATTCAACAATGAGTCTATAAGTCACACACAAAACAGTTCATTATTTAGTGTTACTTTCATAAATTTAATTATGACAAAGTTGTCAATGCTATATAATTTTATTTGGTTTAGATTATAAAGATTTTGTATGTCATTGAGTCCATCTATATTCTTTTGTCTTTTTGCATTTCTTTTACTCACATAATCTATCCAAAGGGACAGAATATGATTGTTTATGTAATTCATAATTTTATATTTTGAAAAATTCTAACTTTTCCTAAGCAAATATTTAAAAATTAAATTTATTCACATACCAATCATCATATCTCTGAAACATTCTAATGGATTTTTCACAAAATAATTTTTTAAACCTAAAAGTTGATATAGTTCTGATTAAACAGTTTGTTAGCTTTCTTTTCTTGGTGTAAATCATCACAATAAAAAAAGAGTCAAGGACAAATGTTTCTCTCTTTCCATCCATCCATCCATCCATCCATCCAACCATCCATCCCTACCTCTCTCTCATTTAATCCATCACCCAGTTTTTACTTTTATGGTGATTTGTGGCATTCTAGATGTTATTGAGGAACAAATGGTTATAAAATAGAAGGTAGAGTTAAAGCAAGATAAATACAGCCTTAGAGAGACTCCATACTTCTATATTTGAGTCCTTGTGAATGAACTGTAACCTATCTTAATAGTCAGACACAATTGAAAACCTAACTTAATAGTAGGCACCTGTAACAATGACTGAGTGTTGGCCAATCCCAGTGGCTATGCTTCAACCACTCATAGATTGCTAAATGTTCATTCTGAAAAACTGAGGTCCTTCTGGCTTATACATTAGGCCTGGGAGGTAGCCAAGTCTTACAGAAACACCAAAATATTACTAAAGATAACTTACAGTGGAATGTCCGAATGAACAACAATGCATTGAAGTATATTTAAGAAATGAGGGCTCTCAGTGAAGTTCCTTTTGGCTAAGAATGGGCTTGGCACTACAGCATGTCAACTGTTATTCTCTTTGGAATAATCTGCCTTGTACTCTTTTCTGATAGCTGTAGGTGACAGGATTAAGCATGTACAGGATTGTGGGATATAGGTAGCTTTTTCCTCCCTAAAAGGGGAAACTTGAGAGATGATGGGACTGCTAGAAAAGATCCCTTTGCTATAAAAAAGCAGATGCCTGAACTTTTCAGTGTCTCTGGAATGTGCGTGGGGGGGGGGGGTGCTTCTCTGGCCTTTTTGCCTTCCCCACCCTGCCACAAGCAATGCTTTTCTCTCTCTCCTTTCCCTTTCTTACCTTGCCTATTACTCAGGGCAACAATCCTGCCCAGAGATCACATGTTGAAACCCATGGTCAGATGTTGGATTAATGATGATGGGGCCCAACCAGGGGCAAATTTAAGCCTTGCCAGTTTGATATTGTGTGCTAAGCAGAGGGGCTAGTGTCTATGTTTTATCACATGTATTTTACTCTGGCCAGAACAAAAACAATATAATTTTCCTTTATCATGCAACTTTGCCCCAGTGCAATGGTACAGCAAGCTGAGTCACTAGGGCCACTCAGGGAAAGGGAACCCAGAAGCCTGGCATGCTGGCAAAAGGGTAAGAATTTCTTACCAGTCAGATTTTTGGCTTCTCTCTCTCTGTACAGTTGAATAAATGGTAAAAATCACTGTTTATCTCTTCTGTAAAGTTTTGATTAATATGAAAAAGAATTCTGAGGCTAGTCTTAAACTGATGTATTTGTGCTATGAATTGGTTTTTCTGGTTTGAGGGATATCTTAGGATAAAACATAGACTTAGGCCCTCATAAGCTAGCTGCTCAAGATGGCTCAGCAAGCTGGTCAATAACAAACTTTCCTGCAGGTCCCTAAAACAAACAAAAAAGCTGGATAGGGTCTCCGTCTTGTTTTATGTCCTTGGGAACTTGACCTTGTGACCACATGACAGTATTTTCCCTTGGATTCTGCCTTCCAGGGAGCAGGAATTTTAGGGTTTATGTCATAGTTAACTCAAAATTATCTTGAGTAGTTAAAAGCCTTAGCAATTTCAAAATGAACTACTCTTTAGACTCCTGGGAAGGACAGTTGACACTGCCCTGTGCTGTAGCTCAGTGTCTAAGATTTTGGCCTTTCCCACTGGTGGTCTGGGTTTGATTTCCTGCTTAGGAAGTAAGTCCTTTTTTGGTTTAATATCTGCATAACCTTGTGTCACTTCTCCACTATAAACTATCTTAAATTGTCTTTTCTCTGATCCCCTGGGAGGTTACCTTTGAAATTTTCTTTTGAAAATTCACTGACCTGGCCAAAATCAGGTGGTAAGAAATTTTAAAAGAACTTTATTAAAGAGTGCTATGGTTAAAAGTCAGCTTAGTTAAAAGTGGATATTCAAGCTCTAACAGCCTGGACTCCTTGGGAAAAACAGGAGGCACCTGAAACCCCTTTCCTGGCCCTGTTCTTCCAAGGGCTCCACCTTAAAGCCAATAATCAATTAAGAAACTTAAAAACTGGCAAGTGGAACATTTTACAACTACTGAGGTAA
Source organism: Colobus angolensis palliatus (assembly GCF_000951035.1). NCBI lineage: Eukaryota > Metazoa > Chordata > Mammalia > Primates > Cercopithecidae > Colobus > Colobus angolensis. Next base: position 5,921,130 of record NW_012115489.1, on the reverse strand, counting down.
TCTTCTTCTGTCTGTCTGTGTAATTATACCTGTGTTGTGTGTAATGATTATATAAAAGAGCTCTAATTAATTGGCTTAAACAAAAATAAGCACTTAAATCAAATATCTTGAAAGCAAAATAAAAACTGTGACTCCTTTTAGTTTATGTAACTTTAGTAAGTTTTGGGGAAAAAACAGCTTTAAAGATTATTGATAAAATAAATACATTTTTGTCTAAATTATGCAGGTCAGATATTAGGTTTGCTAAATGCTTTAAGGTCATAAATGGCTTTGACTTTTGAAAATTGTTCAATTTATTTTGGAGGCACTAAGTTCTAAATAAGACCAGGAGATATATGGAATTAGCCATGCCCCCTAGCTATGCAAAGAATGTTATAAAGACATTTTATATAAGAAAGGATGTTATACGGTAAATTCTTGTCCTAAAGTAAAATGACTAGTTGTTTAAAAAGGGACATGTTTAAGGCAAGTCAGAATATCTAAACATGTTGTACATGGGCTATGTAAGTTGTGAAAGAATTTATGAAAAGTTCATGCCAGAAACGTTGTTAAATTTAAAGGTGATTAGGCCTCCCAAATGCTTCGTAAAATGTCACTATGACTCTTAACTGTACAGCTTGCCTGTTTTACAGCTAGGCAAGACATGGGACACGTGGTGTTAGATGCTGGAAAGAGTCAGACCTTATCTGCATTTCTGTCTAGGTCCTAGGCTCCATACCTAGTACATAATTAAAATCCCTTACTTACCAAGGTTTTCACCAAAAGTAAAAGTTTCTAAGAGTTAACACTGTAACAATGTAATTGAGATTACAGAAAAAATAGGTTTACATGCAAGGTGTGTAAGGAGAATGAAATGTGTTTTTTGTAAGATTATAAGAAAGTGTAGGAATGTAAACTTTTGCCTAGGTTAGAGGGTTAAAGGACTGTTTTAAATTAAAAGAAGTTTGAAAAAGTTGTGGAAGGTTTATAACAGCTAATTATAATAGATTCTACGTGTGAACTTATTGGTTAAAACTAAAATGGCATTATTCAGATTGTTTTTTCATAAATTGGACATTGGAATAGAAGCACAACAGAGATTTCATAGAACATTGTGCTGCTCTGAGAAAAAAATTGTGAAGGGCTATAAAAGGTTTATAAAAATCTTACCTTATGGTCAAACTAATTAAAACGGAATAGATTTATAAAATGTTATGAAAAACTAGCTTTAACATTAAAAATACACTAATGGAAACATAAAATGTGGTCTTCTAAAGAGGATTTTTATGTAATATTAAAAGATAACAAAAGGTTTTTGTTTACTTTTTAAGTGAACTACAAAAGAAAAAGGGGAGCTGGGAAAGACAAGAGAGTCAGTTGGCTTCATGCTATCTTCACTGGGTCTTGTTTGGAAAGCTGAGTCTCCTCTCTATCAGAATAATGTTTTTTACTTAAAAAAAGCTTTGAGTTATCATTTTGCTTAATGAATGATTTATAGTCCTAACATTCTATTTTGTAATATCCAATGTTTTTAAACCTTTGGTATTCAACAAACCTTTCAAAATCAAGCTCGAGATTATCATGCTAAATAAGCTAATATTAAAATTGTTTAAATATGCAATTTGAGTGAAATCCATGATGTAAGTCAAATTACCTATGAGAAACCATTAGTATCAGTGCTATGCACCTACACTGGAGAAACAACTGATAATCAAGAGGACATAAGTTCAATGTTAAGCATGGACTCTTGAAGAACCAGGACAGCCACCCTTATCCTTTCTGAGTCCTTAAAGCTTTTGTTATAAAAGGTTCTGCATTCCATGACTTATCATGGAAAAGATAAAATAATCCAAACTGAACATACTGATGTGGTGACTTATAAATTGCAGAAATAGTTTAAAACCAATGTTCGGTTCCATATTCCTGGGAAGACAATCAAAGCTTCAGATACATTTCACTACCTGATGGCCATTTAAACATTTATAAAGGGATTTCATTCAATTGTCATTTTCAATGCGTGCTTTCTGGTTGTATAAAAGCTTTCCCATGCAAGAAGACTGATGTTATAATAGTAGGTTATTATGCCACAGTGTACTTTTGCCAGGTAAATTTCACTGAGGACAATCCCTTTACAATCCAGAATAGGAAGATTGGATTTTCTGAAAACATCAGAGAAAGACTGTCCTTGCCATCCACACTACAGCAAATCTTTGGAGCCATGAACCTTGGGTTCATAATCTCACAACTGAGAAGGGTCCCGCCACGTTCCTGGAACTGTACACTCATTGGAAACCTTAAGGTAAAACTAACCAGGAAAGTTTCTCCCCAGAAAAAGCTGGACATCCTTGATGTGAACAGCTTTTCCCAAGATCGCAGCTCAAGACTTCCATTATCATCAGACTCTTATCTTTGAATATTTTGTCTCTGTTTATGCCTCTATGAACAACAGAAATAAAATGGGGGTTTATTATTCGAACTTATAGGGCATACTTTTATTTGTGAAGGAATTTGCAGCCAGTCTTATATGTGAATAAACTTATACTTTAATAGATAAAAGATGAAGGCCCCATGTAGGTAAGAAACTTTTGGGGTCAAAACTCCTCTTAATCCACATCATGGATTAAAGAGAACATTGCCAGGAGGCCTTCACTCTTCTAGAAGGACATAGGCCCTTTCTCCATGATTTAGAATAAAAGAGGCAATACTTAGAAATGTCACCCTCACAATAGGCTCTACAGCAGATTCTACTTTAAAGGCTGTCATTACACAACAGACTTTAATTCCTCTTGTGAAAGTTATGCTAAATAATACAATTGGCTAAACAGAAAAGTACCTGTGCAGATGCTGACACTTGTGGCTGATGGAGAAATACAGCAAATGTAGATTATAAAAATTCAATTGTAGGGTTTTAATGAAAAGGACACTTAGTCAAGTGAGTAGACTCTTCATCTAGCTCATTCTTTAATCTATTTAATTTTATGTGGTTTGGTTTATGGGGACTCTGGGTAAGGTGCATACTCCAAACTCTTAGTATTATCCTCCTGATAGTCATAGTAATAGTCTCCCTGGTGCACTGTATTCTCTCAAAGGTTTTAAGTGTTCACATGCAGCCATCTCTAGAATGTCAAATGGTCTGTCTTCAACTACAATGACAAAAGCTGAAAGAAATGTGTGAGTGACAATGAGGACACTGTAACCTATCAGTGACATACTGAGACTAGAAACCCAAAATGATGGTAACTGAGAGTAGCGCTGAGGCCCTAAGTTTTGGTCACACTCTCACCTAAGTGAGAACCTGGCTAAAAAGGAGGAGGTGTTTCTTTAAACAAAATTATGGGAGGCCATTATTTTGGACTGAGCTTATGCAGTAGGCCCCAACAAACCAAACCAAACTAAAATGGAGTCACGTGTGCTAAATGTGACATAACCAAACTAAGGCTTTAAGAAACACATAGATCCTAGAATAGATCAGGTTTTGTTTATCTCCTGTGAACAGGATGTTCCAGCATAAGGAGGTACCCTCTACTCAGTCCTCATTCTCTCCTTGCAAAACCCACTATTCTACTGTTTCCCAGTGAGTTTCAAAACCATGTAAGTACATTTACAATAGTGATAGTAACATCAATGACTAAGATTTTGATCAGTTTCTCAAAATTGAGAAAATGACTGAAAGTGGGGAATTGTTAAAGCAAACTAAATATGACCTAAGAAGGATTCCATACTTCTCTATTTGAGTCCTTGTGGATGAACTGTAACATAGCTTAATAGTCAGACAAAATTGAAAACCCAACTTAATAGTATGCACCTATAACAACGGCTGAGTGTTGGCCAATCCCAGTGGCCATACTTCGACCACTCATAGACTGCTGAATGTTCAAACTGCATTCCAATAAGGCAAACGTCAAGCTTAACCAATCTCACTGTTTCTATACCCCATTTCCAATTCCTGTAAGTCACTTCACCTTTTTGTCTATAAATTTGTTCTGACCACGAGGACCACGAGGCACCTCTGTAGTCTCTGTGAATTTGCTGTGATTCTCGGGGCTGCCTGATTCAAGAATCCTTCATTGCTCAATTAAACTTCTTTAAAATTAATTCAGCTGAAGTTTTTCTTTTATCAATAGAAATACATTATCTAAATGGAAACCACTAAACCTAAAACAAAGCAAGAAAACCAAGGGCCTTGTACAACTGGTGTACAATGCATAAGAAAAATGTACACCTTTACTTTGATGCCAAATGTGAAAATAAGGAAAACAAGATTAGTGGAGATGATAAAACTGACTCTACGTACTTCTTTCAGTTGGTCAACAGAGACAATGACCAGGGTCTATCTAGTTTCCGAAACAAATTAATTTGCTTTCTTATGTGCAAATATCTGATTGGAACGTAGTAATGGGGTGGAAAAGTTAACTTTTTCTGCCCATTTCTCACATGAATTAAAATCTGAGCTGTGGTCAATGTCGAGTAGCTTTCTGAAGGTTTATGCAATTACCTGCCTAGATGCCTGCATGGGGTGCCTCTAATTCTTCATATCTGGAGTCAAACCCAATCCTGCAGTTTGTGACCAGTCCAGTTTCCAGTGACAAAGGAGTTAAACAACTTAGTGTTGCCAGCATTATAATACTAGCGAAACACTTGTATAATATATACTGTGTACCTGGTATCATGTTGAACACTAATACATATATATACTCAAACTCATGAAGCTAATGCTATTATCTGAATTTTATAGATTTGGAAACTGAAGCACAGATAGCATAAGTAACTTGCCCTCAGTCATATATGTACTACATTGCAGAGCCGGGATTAAAATCTACACAGGCTGGTTTCAAAGTCTAGGTTCTCAGTTGCTGTACCATTTGCTCTTCTGTATTATAGTGCTTCTGTATTATGTCAGCTCCTTTGGTCTTGCTCTTAATTTTTGGCCTATAATATACTGCTCTTTCCTAGTTACTGCTACCAGTATCGATAACATTGTGCTACAATTATTAAAATGAAACATTTATAGGTGAGAAATCATTTTATTTTAAATACATAGATTCATTGATCATTATAACATTCATATGGAGAGGTCAAAGTGATCATTGTTATCTCATGCTACACAGATGAGAAACTGCAATTCAACGCTTTACCCAAAGTCATCCAAATAGGAACATGTAAAGCCAAGACTTGAACACAAATCTTCTGATTGCAAGCCCAGAGCTCACTGACCACACTGTACCTCTTTCTTACAATATGGTTTTCTTAGTGCCGGCTTTCTCTCTGAGGACCTGCCTCTTCCTTCAGCTAGCTACACAGAGACTGCTCACTCTTTCATGTGGTATCTGCCCTCATCCATGGCAGGCATATCAAAGATAATCACCTCAGAATTAAATACAACGTTTGTGCAAGAGATGTGCCCAGACAGCAGCAGGGGGTCATTTGATTTTATTTCCTGTTCATCTTTTTGTTCTTAGCCACGCTGTGCTCTTCCTGTTTATTCTGCCGTTTCATGGTTTGTAAGGAATTTGATTGATTAGTTTTAATTAGTGTTCTTGTTACTTAGAAAAGGCCCCAACCTTCTTTCATTGCAAAATTAATAAATACTAGGAATAAGAGGCCTCTAATAGCCTTTGAGCCCTGCAAAATTTTTACTGGGTCTCATAATCCATTAGCTTTTTCCTAACAGGAACCTCCTTCATCATAAGTTGCTAATAAAATTGATTTATTTTGTTGTTTCTAAAAATCCAAGTCTTAGCAATTAACTTTTATTTCAAAGCAAAATATAACTATGATGAACATTATCAGATTTTAAAATTTGGTTTAACCTCTACAAGACAGTCAGCTTATAGTTGATATGTTTCTTATGTTTTAGTAAAATCACTCAACTGCTTATTCTGGCTAAATAATTTGGTGACAATGCAAAAGAGGATAAATGGCTATTAAATGTTGCATAAAACAAAGAAGTCAGGCAAAGAATGGGCAGAAAAGTGTGATTGGTCAGTAGTTGCAAAAAAAGCCCAGTTGAAATTACTACAGGCATTTGGCTTTGAAGACCTCAGCATGTCTTGAGTACTTAAAGGACCCTGACCTTTGATGGCCAGCTTTGTGAGTTTCCTCTTTCCACTACAGATTTAATGTAATTTAGTAGCTCCTTAACAATGTCTTTCTCAGACCATATATGGTATGGTTTGGCTCTGTGTCCCACCCAAATCTCATGTCGAATTGTAATTCCCATGTGTCAGGGGAGGAACTAGGTGGGAGGTGATTGGATCACAGGGGTGGATTTGTCCCATGTTGTTCTCATGATAGTGAGTTCTTACAAGATCTGATGGTTTAAAGGTGTGGCGCTTTCCCTTTTGCTCTCTTTCTCCTGCTGCCATGTAAGACATGCCTTGCTTCCCCTTCTCCTTCAGCCATGATTGGAAGTCTCCTGAGGCCTCCCCAGCCATGCAGAACTGTGAGTCAATTAAACTTCTTTTCTTTGTAAATTACCCAGTCTTCGGTATTTCCTTATAGCAGTGTGAAGATGAACTAATACAATATGTGACAAGTTTTAATAATTTGTCAGGAGCCCAGAAAGAACCACAAAAATTTAAGAACTCCGAGAAAAAGAAAACTAAACAATGAGTAAAAGTAATTCCTGCAGTGGACAGAGGCATAAATTAATAACAGCAAATATAGATCAGATAGTACTCTTTTGACAACTTAACTGTCTTCACATCACTTCAGAGAAGCCAGCCTGATATCTAAAATTATTTAACTTATGCCTGTAATCCAAGTGCATTTGAAGGCCAATGTAGGAGGATGCCTGGAGGCCAGGAGCTTGAAATTAGATGGGGCAACACAGTAAGACCTCATCTCTACAAAAAATAAAGAAAGTTAGCCGGGTGTGGTGGGGCACATCAGTGGTCCCAACTCTTTGGAAGGCTGAGGCAGGAGGATCACTTGAGCTCAGGAGTTTGAGGCTGCAGTGAACTGTGGTCATACCACTGTACTCCAGCCTGGGCAACAGAGTGAGATTCTGTCTCAAAAAATCCCCACAATTATTTAAGAGATTGTAATTGTTTCCTCCAGGGTGTACTCTGAAGCTGATGATAAAATACCATGCCTTTCACTCAGTATGTCATAATCAGAAGGCTCTGTAAAAATACAGATCTTAAAATATTATGTTTATGACCACTGGGGTATAGAAGACAGATGTGTAGATAGATACTGTGTTGGTCCCTTGAAAGGCTACTGTAGTTCTTCACTTATAGATTCATATCTTGCACAAGTGGAATCGGTTTTTATTGTGTTTTAGATTATGTAATTTATGTTCTGTTGTGTAACGTTATTTCCTTATATCATTTGTAAATATAGTATTTTGACTGAACTTTTTGTCTTTTTTTAAGTTGGTTGTCTACCTATCTACAAAGCTATTCTTCCATCTTTAGTTCTTATCAAATCAGTCTTTTCTATTGGATGCTGTTTTTAATGATTCTTTCCTAATTTTCTCTAGCTTTTCTCTGTGCCAATAAGTATCTGATCTAAAATTCAATGAATGTTCCAACATAAATTGGTGATATTCTTAAATACACTTAATTTTCTGGAAGTCAATTCAATAGTTAATTCTTTATTTACATATTATTATCTCAGACAAATACTTTTCCCGCCTAGTCTCCTTAGGTGGTGCCAACAAATTTTTCCTCACTCAAAATCCTGTAGAGTGATTGTCTTCTTTTCTGGTTGCTGACTTTCTTTGCAACTGAGACTCTCTGTGAAATGTCTACTAACCATTACTAGAAAACTAGTGATTTTTGTTGCTTAACATAATTAACAACTGTTCAGAGACTTTAGTTTACGTCAATTAATGAAAGATGACCATACCATAACCCCTGTGGGATAGCACTCAGAATGTGAGTATGACCATTCTATGACTATTGTAGGATAGCGCTGAGAGTGTGAGTTTACTAACTCCAGTTTTTTTCTAAACTGAGTCTCTATATGATTTCATGTCTTCAAACAATCAGTTGCTAAGATACTGTTTGTCAAACAATCCAACAATTCAATAGGGAAAAAAATAGTCTTGTTTTTGCCAAGTCACTCCAGTCAAAACAGGTGAACTGTTCCAAATAAAAATATAGAAGATTATGGATCCATGAACTCTTAACCCCTAAAATAATGTGGAAAATTGTGATCTGTGAATGTGTGCATTTTCCAGGGAGATGATTTTTTACTCTTATTAGATTGTCAGCACCTTGCACAGTGCTTGACACATTGTTAAGTCTGAATAAATATGAGTTGACTGAAGTATGACTAAGTAATGCTAAAAATGATTCCTTCATTATTAAAAAGGAGTCTAGGAATGACCAGAACTGCTTTTTTTTCTTTCAGTTTTCCCATCTAAAAATCTTAGTTTCTCCTTCTTGATTTTCTGAGGAGGTGACTACTGGAAATTCTGAATCTTTCATGTTTCTTGACTTTTCTGTCATACTTTCTAATTCTTTATCTGTTTATGATATATTCTGGAAAATTCCTTTACAATATTTGCTGGCAAATTCATCAATTCAGCCTCCTAGCTCACCAATCCACCTTCAGCTGTATTTTTTCCCCTGATATTCATACTATTTAAATGTTTTAATTTTGATTTCAGTACTGTTTTCTCATGGTATTTTTTTTCCCACTAGCCTGATTTTATTCCTTAGATTAGATGATCTCTTTTTGCTTATCGTTCATCCAGGTATTCCTAATGGTATCTGGTCCGTGGAGGTCCCTTTTCTTGATTTTGAATGTAGTTATAGATTGAAAAGATAATTTGATGTCATTTTTAGAAATTCAAGATGGTTAGGCCTGAGTGAAATGATACACGTGTGCCTACCCTCTTTAGGAAGAAGTCCTTACTTTTTTCTCCAAGTGTCTTTTGAAGCCAGTGATCATTCATTTAAAAAAATAGTATTTCTCATTAAATTTTCAAAATATTATAGAAACTTGGTTAGGTCTAAATGAATAAATGAAACCCATAAAAACTAAATCACACCATTAAATATTGCTATTAGTGTTTTTGATCAATATCTTTTTATTGAATGAGACTTCCCTATTTCTTGTATGTTCAACTCATGGGATAGAAGCAGGAGATATCCAGGAGCTCAGAAAAACACACTTAAGATTAAATTCATGGAGGAGGACATTGTAATGTGATTTGAAAGGAAACAAGATTCTCTTTAGCAAATTCATATCTGAAACTTATGCTCTTAGAGCTGGGAACAGGATGCATAGCACCGGAGACAGCTATTAGAAGGTAGCTGACATTCTCATTGTGTAGTGTCTGTGATTATTACTATTTTTGTTGTTATTATTACTGAGACAAGGTCTGGCTCTGTTGTCCAGGCTGGTGTGCAGTGGCGTAATCTCAGCTCACTGCAACCTCCACCTCTCAGGCTGAAGCCATCCTCCCACCTCAGCCTCCTGAGCAGCTGGGACTATAGGCATGTGCCACTATGACCAATTAATATTTGTATTTTTAGTAGAGAAGTATTTTGCCATGTTGTCCAAGCTGGTCTCAAACTCCTGACCTCATGTGATCCGCTTGCCTAATCTCCTAAAGTGCTGGGATTATAGGCATGAGCCACTGCACCAGGCCCTGTTATTATTTTTATTTTTTTCAGTTAGCCAAAGAAAAGACTATCAGGAAACTGGCACAAGTCCACCCCAATGCCCTTTCTTCCCTTTCTACTCAAACTTTCTGTTTCTCTATCCTATGCCAGAGTGAGAATTAGAAAGAATAGCTGTGACCCACAGCTCAGAAAGCTAGAAACATTTCTAAGGAACAGGAAAACTTGGAGCTTGCTACTCACTAGGTAAATAATCAAACTCTGTTTAAAAAAGGGAAGGTATAAGGATTTTGATCTAGAAGAGGATGCTAAAAGAAGTGGGACATTGGAGAAAGGAGTTAGTAGGATGAAATATGGGGGTGTGTGTGTGTGGAATATTGTCAACTAACTAGAAAACAATCACATGGGGTGCCATAGAAGGGCTGGGCAGTGGGCCTCCATCCAGGGGGAGGAATTAGACTGTTATGAAAAGTCCTTCTTCATTTCATCCCTTTCCCAAGCTCTCTATAGTTGAAATGTACACTGGAAACCACTGTCAATAGTTGACTGAAGCTTATTTGGGTATGTGTTAACATTGCAAAAAGAAAAGAATAAACCACATCTTCCTCCGACACCTGGGCAACAGCACACATCTAAGACGTTTTCAGTGTGTTCATTGATAAGGTGGAGCCAGCAGGAGAACTGTTTTACGTTATTATGGGGCTAAAAAACCCAGACTCTTCTCTCTCCCTGTGGCACTTTCATCCTCCATTGTTTGCTTAGTCAACTTCTACCCTTACTTCATGTCTCAGCTGAGGAGCCTCTCCCTTCAAAGAGGCTTCTTTCAGCTTAGGTAATGTTTCCTCCCTTTTCTCACTTTTCCTTTCCTACATTTAGCATGGCATTCTGTACTACTTTCATCCCAGCACTGATTACTTTGCCTTGTAATTGTCTGTTTATGGTACTTATCCCCAGAGTGAAGCAAGAGGGCAAGAACTATGCATTTCCACTCTATGTACCATTGTACTTGAGACATCTAGCTCTGTGCCTGCAATATAGCGAGCACTCAGTTTGCATTGCTGGTTGTATCTGCCGTGAATGTGCTAAATAATAATAATAGATAATACTTGTATAGTGACTACCATGTGCCAGGCCGAGTTCTAGAAACTTCACATATTTAATCCACATGATAAATAAGTATTATTTAATACATTTTTTAATGGACAGTTTGGTGTAATTTAGTCCACATCATAAGTAGTTAGGTACTATTGTAAAAGGTTTTGGTTTTAAAAATGAACAGACTGAGGTGCAGAGAAATTAAATAACTTGTCCAAGGTCATACAGCTAGAAAATGGTAAAGCTGAGATTTTAAACCAGTAGATCTAGTCCCTGAGTGTGCATTTTTAGCTGTAATATTAGACAGTTTCAACTTAAGGCATTTTCTACCTCCAATGATTAAAAAAACATATATATATGTGTGTACATATATACATATACACATATATATATGTGTGTGCATATATATATGTTTTGTTTGCTTAGTTAACTTTTACTCTAAATGAATATGCGTATATATATATAATCATTTAAAGAACACCTAAGGCTCTGAAACAATTCTGATATAAGCATAAATAAACATCCTCCCAAGAATGACTTCAGAGGTCAGAAAGGAGCCAGGTTTATGAGAACTATACTTGCATGTCAAAGCACAATTGTTTTCCTGTAATGAGGTCAAAAGAAATCATTTGCCAAATAAGATGCAAGAAGTGAAACAGGCTTAGGTTTTCTAAAATGTTATTGACAAAGAGGGTGGATGTTATAGCTTAATTGTTCACCTGACAGAAAGATACAACCAAAAGGTCAATATATCTGTAGAATCATATTTCTAATTGATAGTTTCCATCTGCATTACTAGAATAATCATTGGCACGCAAAATATTTATCTTCCAGGTATAATTGAATTGCATTAAATCTTTGAACTTTCTCTGCCCTTCTTTCAGTTACACAATGCATCTGGGAGTATGAATACAGCTAGGTTTGACCTGGGCATGGGCAATGCGTTGTAACAGAAGGTGAGAAATTTGTCTTATAGTATCAGTTTGCCATCAACCAACATGGTGAGCTTGGCCAAATCTCTTAACTTCTTTGTACCTCAGTGCCTCACTTTATATGTCGCTGAATACAGCTAGGTTTAACCTAGGCATAGGCAATGTCTTGTAACAGAAGGTGAAGAACTTGTCTTGTGGTGTCAGTTTGCCTATCAACTAACATGGTGACCTTGGCCAAATCACTTAACTTCTTTATGCCTCAATGCACCACTTTGTATGTTATCCTCCATGACAAAACTAGAGCTTGATTTTTGGCCTGAACTCTTCCACCCCTACTTTCAACTGCTCTGTGAGAAAAATCAAAAGTTCCACCTTAAGTTATTTCAGTGGCAGATTTGTAACCAATCCAATCTCAGAAACTATAAGCTCCAAATTTTTGTCAATATTTAAATAGTGGAGATAAAGATACATCCATTTAAGTGATTTTTGGAGGTTGGGCTACTTCTCAGGTGAAAAAAGGGTGATGTATTATTAGGATGTTTTCAGTTAGAGCTACAGAAAATCAACTTTTCTTATATCATCCATACACTTTTAATAAGTTTCACGTAACTTTCATGGGTAAGGTAGGCATTAAGCTTGGTATACAATGTCTCCAACTTCTCTGAGATTCTATTGGTTCTGTTCTCTTCTATGTGTTAGTTTCATCTTTGGGTTGGTTGAAAGATGGTGGTAGTAGTTCAGGCATCTTATTTAAATATGACCATGTCTGGAGGAAGGAGAGTCTATTCCTCCTGTTTTTTCTCCACTCAGGAGTGGAGAACTATTCTCAGAAGTACTCCAGGTAACTCATGTCTGATTGGCTGGAATTGTATCAAATGTCTATTCCTAAGCCAACCACTGGCACGGAGAATGGATTGCCATGATTGACTCAGATTCCGACAGTCTTTGCCAATGTATTAGTTGGTTTCCTGACATGACAAAGTTTTAGAGCTCCCTATTCTGCCAATTTTGATGATGTCACCTTAGCTTTCTGATTTGCTTAAATAAATCAAGACTTACCCTTGGAGCTGGGGATGCCCAGATTTACCTTCAGAAGAGAGAGATATACAGATAAATAAGATTTAGTGAGGAGGAATGGCAACAGTGTTCACTAGAGTCATTGTGGAAGATGATTATAAAAACAAGAGGCAGCATGGAGCAGAGATAGTGCTTATGGAAGGCTCTAGTGCCAGAGAAGCAAGCAGATCAATCCACCAGTGGAGAGGGCAGCAGAGTCTCTGGAGGTAAACAGTCTGAGGTTCCAAATGTTCTCTACCATTCTCTGGATATATGAACCTGGGGACATTAATTTTGCCCTATCTCAGTCTTATAATCGCAACAAGATGGAGATAATTTCCCCACTTTGGAATTGATGCTAAAGTAAAATAAGAATGTCAGAGGGAGCTTGGCACATCAGAGATGGTTGCCATTATTAAAATAATGTAACTGATTCTTCTGGAGTAGAGTGATTAGCAGAAGAGTCTAAGTAGGGAAATATTGGTAATTGAAAGGATGTGGCTAAATTGCAATACCTAACCTTTATTCATGTATAGAGCTTTATCACAGCACTAACCTTTATTAAGTGCTTCTCATATGCTAGGGATCATTTATGGATTCTATCAATAATTAGGTACAGGGTACCTACAATGTGTCAGACAGTGAAAATACAACAGTAAATACAAACAAAACACTTCTGTTCTCAAGGAGTTTAAAGCCCAGTGTAGGGAGACAGCCATAAGTAAATGTATGAAGCATATATTATGTGAGATAGCACTGAGTTCTAAGGGGAAGAGTAATTCAGGGAAGAAGGATGGTGGGGCGGGGCTGGACATGCAAGTTTAAACAGGTGGTTGGGGAAGGTCATCTAAGGAAGATGACAATGTGAGCAAAGAATTGAAACAAGTGAGTGAATAAGGCACATGGTATTCTGGAGAAGGAGAGTTCCAGGCAGAGGGAACAGCCAGTGTGAAAGTTCTGGTACCAGGGCACGCCTGGAAAGTTCGGAGAAAAGAAATGAGGACAGTGTGACTGGAAACACAGAGCAAAGCAAAAATCAGAAGGTGAGGTCGGAAAGCTGGCAGGTGATAGTGGGTGTGGGAGCTCATAGACTTTGCACAGCACTTTCAGGACAAAAGATGTCACTCTCGGTGATATAGAAAGTTGTGAAGGATTTTGAGCAGAAGTAAAATGATTTTCACTACTTTTCCTTTGTCATTCTTCTGTCTGCATCCCTTCGGACAGATATTGGAGTCTTTTATTCCACACCCTGTGTCCTAGCTGCTCTTTCAAAATTTTCATCTTTGTCGCTCTGGGCTGCATCTTGAGAAATTTCTCAATGCTATCTTTTTATTCATTAATTCCTTCTTTGTCAAATTCTGGGTTCATCTAAATTTTGTTTGTGTGTGTTTCGTTATTTTTAAGAGGTTTGAATTGTTTTTTATGTATTCATTCTTTTTATTTTCCTATTTTTCTATCATTATTATTCCCTTTAAATAAATTTTCTTCTTTTTTATCTCTCTGATTATTCCAAATTATTTTATAAATTTTAGGCAGAATATTATTTTAATATTACTCACTCAAAGGGGATTATTATCCCCATTGTGATTATTTTTTGGCGGCCGTACTTAGCACTCGTTTTCCTCCCATGATATGTAGTCTCCCTCCAGAGTGGGACGATTTTAACTTCTGTCTTTTCTCCTTTGTGCTCATCGACTCTTTGTCCAGTGGTATTCTTTGTTGTCTTCCTCTAGCCCTCTGGATCTCTAGTCTGGAATCAAGTGTTTTGATGTGTTGTGGCCCCCTCTTTTGTTGAGATGCTGGAAATAATAAATATCCAGTCTGAGAGCCAGTTCCTGAGTGTGGGGTGATGCTTTGTAAACCAGCTTTGCTGATTCCACAGTGTATAAATCTTGGGTCTACAAAGCAGTTTTATTAGCCTTTTCCTAAGAGCAATGGGGAGGGGAAACTACCTCCATCCCAGCACCTGGCTTCAAGCAGTGAGACTGGATGCTGTCCCTTGTCTAGCATAGAGTTTTCAGTCTTCCTTATTTGCGGTCACTCCTGCTTGTTTTCTAATCATAGATTCTGCAGGTTGTGGGATTTAGCCGTGTTCCCTGCTTTGTGTTTCTGTTCCAATTACAGTCCATAATGATGTTTTGGTTTTTAAACCTATGTATATAGTTGAATTTTATTTTTTAGAGTTCTCAATAATTATTTTGGAGGAAAAATAAGACGTCAGAGTACGAAGTTAATTCACCCTCTTGACTGGACTTTTCAAATCAATTTTCAGATCAAAATTTAGAATGCTATTTGTGTCAGTAGGTTTTGTAACCATGGCCAAATCAATTCACTAGTCATAATTTTATTACCTGGATATCGTAGCCTGCTTGGACTGCCATAACAATATACCATAAACTGGGTAGCTTGAAGCACAGATGTTTATTTCTAACAGTTCTGGGCACTGGGAAGTAAAGTTTCAGGTGCTGACAGATTTGGCTCTTGGTGAGGGTCCTCTTCCTTGCTTGCAGACGGCCACTTGCAGAAGGCACTGTGGTTCATATGACCTCCTCTTTGTGACAGTGCAGAGAGAGAGAAAGAGAGAAAGAGAGCGAGAGAGAGAAAAAACTCTCTAATGTCTCTTCTTCTTATAAGGACATTAATCCCATCATCAGGGCACCACCCTCATGTCATTCAAACCTAATTAATTCCCAAAGATTCCAATCCAAATACCATCATACTGAGAGTTAGAGCTTCAGTCAATACATGAATTCTAGGGTGACACAAATATGCAGTCCCTCACACTGGACAAATACTACATTATTGTTTCCCAGTTTGCTTCATAATCATGGTTTGTGCAATTTCAATAGAGTATTGATAAAGAATGCTTCACTTAGGTAAGTTTGGAAACTCTAAGTTAAACCAGATCAAACAGATTTTTTCCATTGAAGGTCTTCTCAATGAGATGCCTTAAACATGCACATGCATATTGTGAATTACCTAAGGGAGATTAAATATGCATAATCTCTTAAACTCATTTGCATATGGCATATTTTTGATGCCATGCTTACTAATATCCCCTAGAAAAGTATTTCAAGGAAGACAATATAGAGAATGCTAATACTAAAAAACATATATAAAATGTATGAAATTACAAATTTGTATATATATACACAAATTTGTGCATATATGTAATTATATATATATATATATTCTGAATACCTAGAAAAATATTGTTTTATGCAGACTGTCCTTGACTTATGATTGTTTGACTTGTGAGTTTTTAACTTTGTGGTGGTGCGAAATTGATACACACTTAGTAGAAACAGTACTTCAGGTACCCAAACAACCCTTCTATTTTTCACTTTCAGTACAGTAGTCAATAAATTACATGAGATTTTCAACGCTTTATTGCAAAATTGGCATTGCATTACATGATTTTGCTCAACTGTAGCCTAATTAAGCATTCTGAGCACATTTGAGGCAGCTAGGCTAAGCTATGATGTTTGATAGACTAGGTGTATTAAAGGCATTTTCCACTTACAATATTTTTAGCTTATGATGGGTTTATCAGAATGTAACCTGTTGTAAGTCAAGGAACACCTGTATATACATATATACATACATACATATATGTGTGTGTGTTATATTATTGTGTCATATAGGTCATCAGCACCAACAAATAGCATAATACTATGAATAAGAAAGTCATTAAAAAGTATTTTGTTTTGTTTTTTTAACCAATGGAAAGTAGGAATTATAGAGCAATGGATTATTAGAATGAAAGAGGTTTTTTTTCATATAGAATTGAATGCTTTTCAATTTTTCAAAGCTTTTCTCAAACTAAATTTTATATACAATTTCTCTTGATGTATCTATATAATAGAGTTGTGCTGTTTGCAGTGGTTGAGGAAATGGAACCTCCACCCTTCCTTCTCAGAGTAAATCCTAAGGACCTCTCAGGAACCTCTAAGGAACTGTATGGCCTGGCTTGAGTTCCACCATTTGATGACTCATTTTAACAGAGGAGGAGTCAGACACTACAAAGTTGAAGTTATTTCTCAATGTCTATTAGTTAACTGGGGCTAGTAGCAGGACTAGAATCCAGATTTTCTACATTCAGTGTTCATTCCCCCTCATGCTGGTTTTCCATCTTTTCCAAACCTCCAAATCATTTTGTCAAATGACTTCTTGTGCAGAAATTCAACATGTGAAACAGAAGCAAAGTAGAGCTTCTCTAGTTGAAGGAGGAGGAATAAAAGTATCAAGAGGAAGGGTTGAGGGCCACATGCCAGCCCCCACTCATTGGCCCTTAGTGGGTCAGGGATATGTTATTTAAAAATAATACATTAAATCAGGCAGAAAAAATACACTCAGGACTTTACAGAGGGAGGACACCATTAACACACCTCGTGACAGGGAATATTCTGATCCTCTTACCCCTCAGCAGAGATCATGGCTCAACAGCTAGAAGAAGAATTATATATATATTTTTTCATTTAGCAAAGAGATTGTTCTTTGTGAAAGAACAAAGTAGCAAAGTTGGCTTTTATTTTAGAAGAAGAGACTCAAGAATTCCTCTAAACCTTACCAAATGAATGAATGGGCATCAGTTGCCAAATCAGAAGCAGAAAGAATCCAGTCTCAGGCCCCAGGGCACAAACTTCTAGAACTTTGGTCATCATGTGAGTGATTCAGTTTGGTGAATAATCCCTTTTCTCTGATTTCAGTTAATGACAACAGGCTTTCAGGAGAAAGGCGGTGGCATTGTTCAGAACAATGTCTCTCATTTGGGTGCTCAGCTGTGTGATGAAAGCACACGTAAATATTTCTCATCAGTAGCAAAATCATGCTTTTGTCCTTATCAAGTTCTGCCAAATTATTCACACTAAGTTGAAAATGAGTAACATATAACATTCTGCTGATTTTCTGCCTTTCGTTACTTCTATTTGGAGAGAGGATATGACTTAGAAATCTAATTACACTGTGTTGACCAAGTGAGATGAGATACGCCAGAGCAGGGACTTTTCCTTCAAACTCAGCTCCAAGATAGGCAATGGGACTCTAACTCCTGCTGGAGGATAGATCTTGCCCTGGCCTGATGAGGGGTTTCATGGCTGTTTTTAAGAATCTTTTCTCCTGAGAAGACCAAACAGTAAACATTAAGCTTTGGCTAGTAGAAGTTACCTTCAGAGAGAGAAAGACAGAGAGAGAGACAGAGAGGCTAAGAATAATTAAGTATCTGGAGAACCTGCTCCCAATGTTTAATGTGGGTTCTTTTCTATTTCCTAAGTGTCTCGGCTGGGTTGAGAAATAAAGGGAAAGAGCACAAGAGAGAGAAATTTAAAGCTGGGTGTCCGGGGGAGACATCACATGTCGGCAGGATCCGTAATGTTCCCCAAGCCGTAAAACCAGCTAGTTTTTATTAGTGATTTTCAAAAGGGGAGGTAGTGCACGAATAAGGTGTGGGTCACAGAGATCACATGCTTCACAAGGTAATAAAATATCACAAAGCAAATGGAGGCAGGGCGAGATCACAGGATCACCGGATGAGGCGAAATTAAAATTGCTAATGAAGTTTTCTGCACGCGTTGTCCTTGATAACATCTTATCAGGAAATAGGGTTTGAGAGCAGACAACCTGTCTGACCAAAATTTATTAGGCAGGAATTTTCCTCGTCCTAATAAGCCTGGGAGCGCTACAGGAGACTGGGGCTTATTTCATCCCTTCTGCTTCGACCATAAAAGAAGGCACATGCTTCCAAAGGGGCTGTTTATAGGCTTACCTTCAGGGTGCATTCTCTTTCTTAGGGATGTTACTTGCTGAGAAAAGTAATTCAGCGATGTTTCTCCTATTTGCTTATGGAAGAGGAGAAATATAGCTCTGTTCTGTCTGGCTCACCGGTGGCCAGTTCAAAGTTACCTCTCTTGTTCCCTGAACATCACTGTTATCCTGTTCTTTTTTAAAGATGCTCAGATTTCGTATTGTTCAAACACACATGCTCTACAAACAATTTGTGCAGTTGATGCAATCACAGGGTCTTGAGGCGGCATTCATCCTCCTCAGTTTAGGAAGAAGATGATGG
Source organism: Colobus angolensis palliatus (assembly GCF_000951035.1). Lineage (NCBI taxonomy): Eukaryota > Metazoa > Chordata > Mammalia > Primates > Cercopithecidae > Colobus > Colobus angolensis. Next base: position 5,902,429 of record NW_012115489.1, on the reverse strand, counting down.
GATTAAGAGATTAAAGACAGTCATAGGAAAACACAAGGGTATTGATTGGGGAAGCGATAAGTGTCCATGAAATCTTCACAATTTATGTTCAGAGATTACAGTAAAGACAGGTATAAAAAAGTATTAATTTGGGGAACTAATACATGTCCATGAAATCTTCACAATTTATGTTCTTCTGCCACGGCTTCAGCTGGTCCCTCCATTTGGGGTCCCTGACTTCCCGCAACAATTAAGTATCTCTGCAAGGTTTTGTTTTACTCTTGCTTTTATCTAGGAACTCATTTTTAATTAGAAGATCTGCATTTAAACCTATTCCACTTTTTGTTTAATATTCTACTAAGTTATTCTGTAGAACCTAGAGGTACTCTTTGATATTTACAAAAATGACTCTCATTAGACTCTCATCTCCATACTTCCCATGTTTAGAAGTTGTGGGCAAGTAGATATGGTATTCATGAATTGATTGATTGATTATTCATTTTGAAAAATATATTGAACACATACTATGTATCAGACATTGCACTAATATCTGGGACAGAGCAGTGAACAAGAAAGACATAGCAGTGAACAAGAGAGACAACGAGCTTTAAGTCTATTTATAATACTATATTCTATTAATTCACATTTAATTAGTACATACAACTTTAACCTCTTTAGTACTTTGAAGCAAAGATATGTTGTTCCACAAATTCTTGAAACCTGCAAGATGCAAGACATGCAACTGAAGCATTAGGAGTTGAATAATAATGCCTTTGGAGGTATCAATTACAGCAAGAGAGTATGCCACTCAAAGGAAGAGTGATGAGGATAGAGAATACCACCCAATAATCAGAGACTCATTTGTATTTATTTTTGGAATGCATATGAAACTTTTTGAAAGGTGGCAACTTGTTCTCATTAGAGACATGTGCTTTACTTTATTGAATATTAATTATATTTTGATTAGGCTATATGTAGTCACTCCAGAAACTAATGTTGAGTGTTAGGAAAATCTACCTAAAACCCAGAAGGTGAAATTTTACTTTTTTTTTTTTTTTAGAGAGAGCATGATAGGAGAACTGGACCCTTTCTTATTACATGAGTGAAGTAGAGGACTGTATGTTAGTCCCAGCAGTGTTGGTACCAGGCCCTGTATGCCTCCTAAGTGAAAATTCTTTGTTCACAGCTTATAGGGTGGGTATACTGTATGACCCCATAGTCTTCCCTACCCAAATCCAGAGATTAGCCAATTATCTACAATGAGTCCTGGTAAAAAAAATGTACAGGCCAATCAGACTTTTTTCATATAAACCAAATTAGGAAATGAAGAGAGAAATTGGAGGTATGTCAAAGGAAATATATAGAGCATTCACAATATATGCTTGGGGTCATAAGTCAAGGCCAAGCCGGAGTTGGACAAAAGCAGAAAATATTAAAGAAGAAAGAAGAAAATATATGAAGGTGAAAATAAAAAGAATAAGAAACTGGTGATGGGACAGAAAATGCCAAGCAGAAATATTAATGACATATCACTACAGGGCAGCCATAAAGTCTGGAAATAGATAATACTTTATTGTGCATTGTAATGCAGTATCAGTGCATTACAATCAGTGCATTACAATACATTTACAGACTTGAAATTCAGCCTGTAGGTAGAAATTCTGTAGCATGTCTCTGCTGTGGATCCCACTCCAGTTGTCTGACTTTTCCTGTATTCCACGGCATTTGTATTCACTGTATACCATCTTGCCATCCCCCATATTTCTGGGGATAACTAAAGTAAATCTTTCTTTGCATGCAACGAGAAGATGCTAACTGAACTAGACTCTTTGAGGAGAAGCACATTTCCTAACATAGGTTTATATACTATTTTTGGCTGGGGAGATTTTTCGTGTGTGTGTCTTACCTTTCCTGTAATCTATGCTCCCGAGACTTCTAAAAACTTACATTTGTCTTAAGTGCTGTGCATCTATCAGTGCTTCTCTTTGTGTAAATATTTCTACCATGATATAAACTGCAGTGTTTGATTAAAACCATTGATTTGTACTTGCAGAGCAGAAAACAAACCATGCAGTTTACTTCAGTTGAATCTAATATTAACTCTAATACCATGCTTGCCAAAACTTCCATTAAAGACATATGCCTTGACTCATTGATTCCAATAATAAGGAAAAGCACCATTTCCCCGCAGCTGGAGATTTGATGTTGCTTTTGAGGAAAAAAAATGATCCCGCCAAAATATTTATATAGCTTGAGAACTCTAGAAGCCCCTTAGTAGCAGGCAGGATTCTACGATCTGTAGCAGCACAGAAATCGCTAGTTTTTGAGGAAGTCTAAATTGGCTCATAGTGAGCACATGGATGAGACAAGTAACATAGAATATAAGTTGAAGTAATAATGTTGGGAAGGACAGACATCTAGAAGAGAAGCAAAATTAAAACATCTCAGACTAAGAATAGTATCATCATTAAACCCAAACTTAATACTCAGATTCTCAGTAGCTCAGGCAAGAGGGAAACTAGATGATGATGTAGTTCTCATTGTCAGCTACGAGATGTACATATTTTAGCTCATTAAACAAAATCCAAACCTTTTCCTGGTCCTTTAATTAGAAGTGAATGTATTATGATGTCTTTATGTGTTATGACAGCATTGAATAACATTGTGAACCTCAACCTGCAGGTTGGTAACCATATCTATAAATGTAGTCAAGCACAAAATTATGTACTAAATGGCTTTTTTCTTTTTACTAAAAATTCTTACAGATTACACATTCAGTGTTTTTATTTTGATTTTTTTTTTTTTTTTTTTACCATAGCTCTTGGTGACAGTCAAAAACTTTAAATGATAATTATGTAAAGACAAGTTTACAGGGCCCTGGGGTAGACATTGAGTGATATGTTCAAGATACATACCTGTCATGCATGTCCTGGATAAAACGTTGGCCCTAGGCCTTGCTTGCACTTCCAGATTTATTTTGACATTCTCATGTAAGCCTCTACCATCCATTTCTCCTGAATCATCTGCAGCTGCCGTGAATATGTCATGCTGCCATTTGCCTTCTTGCCCTTTCATTTGGCCTGACTTTATCTGGAACACTTCTCCATAGCCATCCAATTTTGTCTTTTTCTTATGTTAACTCTAGCACTGCCTACTGCCAAGGAGAAGAAGGGCCATGGTGCTGGGTACCTGCAGGCACCAGAACATTCCTGAGGACTCACACCACAGGGAAAGTTAAGCTATTCACTTCTTGTGACATCTACTCACAGTTTTAGGGAAAGGTATATAAATTAATGGATTCAGTAAACATTAAACTAAATGGAACATTTTGTCTCTTTCTTTTGCTCACCAGTATCTTGTGCTTAAGTGAAAGATATTTAAAGAAAATTAAGAAATTAAATTTTCTATGTATTTCTGAGTGGTAGCATGACAAATTTTGTGACTTTCTATATGCCCAGTAAGGAAAAAAATTTTTTTTAAACACACTGTAGCTATAGAAGATATTTGCCAGGATATATGCATAAAAAAGGTTCATAAACCTTGGATGCCAGGCCACAGACAAACTTCTAACAAGTACTTTTTCCTTCTCAGGGCTTTGTACTCATTGTTCTTCATCCCACTGCTGTGTGCTATTGTCTTTGTGATGTTCATGATTAGATTTCACTTCTTCAAGGAAGACATAACAGAGCCCAAGTAATTCTGGAAACCATCATTTTACCCTTGACCTCCTGCTTTTCATACTACTGGTCTTTGCCAGAAGTAGCTGGTTGCCTGGTATAAGAAAACAATCATAATCATCTCATTAATACTTGGACCTTGCCTCCCTGCTAATCAGGTTTGTACTGCTGAGATTTCAAAGAAGGAGAACAGAAATCTACTAAGAAGAAATAAATTTGTTCTCAGGCTATAAATAGTTCTAGAAGGCTGCCCAGGGACAAAAATTTGCCTGCTGGTGAAATAAAAGACCATGTAAACTGTAGATTTATTTGGAGAATGTAGTTCCATGAATTTAACTGGTCTAGACTCTGAGCCTCTGGAAGGCAGAGACCATGCTCTCACCCTTGCCTTTTTAGTACCTTGTCTGTAACAGGCTATCAGATACGTTGATTGTGTCAAAGATAAGCAAATTCTGAAACGAGTTATATTTTTCATTGTCTATCCTCTCTGAATTCACTTAGTGCTTCTCAGAATGTGTCTGAGTGGAAAGGGATTTTCACAGGATATGTCCAAACAGATTATTGTAACTTTGGAAGTAAAAATTATTCCAGGTTACATATGAGACTATAATAGATAAAAATGATTTAGAAAATAAAGTGATCTGTAATTGAAGTAAGTGAGAACTGGGTGCTGTGGCTAATGCCTTGTACTCCCAGCACTTTGGAAGGCCGAGGCAGTAGGACCACTTAGGCCCAGGAGTTTGAGACTAGCATGGCAACATAGTTAGACCTTGTCTCTACAAAAAATAAAAAAATTAACCAAGCATGGTGATGCGCACCTGCAGTCCCAGCTACATGGGAGACTGAGGTGGGAGGATCACTTGAGTTCCAGATGTTGAGGCTGAAGTGAGCCATAGTCTAGAACAACTGTGACTCTTGCCATTGCTCTATAAAATACAAGCCAGGTCCAAAAGGGACTTTCGCCCCCACTGTGTATAATATTATTAGACAGATGGTGTTGTATAGATGTTCATAATAATAATTTTTTAAAATTAACACAGCAAATATTAACTGAGCATGATCTTCATGTCCTATTCCACACGGGCTGTATTTGTTGATGTGGTCTCTAATAAAACTCAAAGTTCTTCTACTAATGAATGCAAAACCATGTCATTGCTTACATTCTTTCTAGAATTTGCATATGCAAAGATACAAATTCCAGAAATAGCACTCAAGAGAAGAGTCTGTAGAAATCTTGTCTAACAACTCTAAATTTTCAATCAGAATTGAATCAGAATTATAGCCATATTTCTCTGAATTGTTCATGATAAATAGATGACTGGCTACCCATGGGACTCTGATACAGCGTTTTCAATGTGGTAAAATAATTAGAATTGTCATATCCACTCTTTGTAAAATTATGAGAGCTGTTATTTATTAATAGCAAATGTCATAATATAATCCAACTGTTATTTTCCTATCTAATTAAAGAATATGTGTTCCGATTCTGAGACTTAATTGTTTGTTTACCAGCTGGAAGCAAGCAACTAAGGAATCATTTTTTGTGTGTGTTCTTAATTGCCAGATCATCCCCAGTATGCTGTGGTTACAGAGGGCATGGTCACTTGGTAGAGTAGGTGCCATTGGAGCTGAATTTCTCAGGGAATGCCTTTGAACCATTATTTGTTTTCTTAGGAAAAAAGTAGACAATACCATAAGTAAATGCGCACTTTTTTGGTTTTCCAGAAAACCTGGAAATGCCAGAGCTGATGAAGAGCAATTAGGAATGGAAATACAATCCATTGAATCAGATAAGAAACAAACTCAGCAGGCTGCTTCTTGTTGCTGTTACTGCACTCATAAGAAAATGTCATCCACTCAAAATCATTTGATTTTCTGCAGCAAATTCCTTGATACAAAAAAGGTCCTGGGGTTTATATAGGGCATTACCAAATTTAGTGAAAAATTCACCCATTTTTTTCCACCATAAATGTGTAATTTTTAGATCAATTAAGTACCAAGGAAGCTATTCTCTGATATAATAAAGAGAAAAGAATCTTGAACCTGGTTAAGAGTGGTCTGAAGCCAAAACAGATAATTTCTGCAGAATGCAATAAATACTCTTTGGTTCTGTGTGGTGATATTGCCTCCCAGACATTTTAAGGCTTAACACCTAAAGAATGGGTTGATTTTAAATTAATAAATGAATAGAAAAGAATAAAATCTTCTGTCTTTGTTAATGTCAGACTTTCCTAACCTTTTTCTAATCATCTTATCAATATTTTGTATTTTTTTCCTATTCCTTTTAATTCTTTTGGCATTTACTCAAGGTCTCTCTTTTGGCCTTTCGTTGCTCTGTGTTCTGTCTCTAGGCCTTCTCAACCACTCTCATCACTTCAACCATACTGAATGATTTGGAAACCTGTACTGGGTCCCAACATTTTCTTGTGGTCCAAAGTGATAACAACAACAGGCTGGGCATGGTGGCTTACACCTGTAATCCCAGCAGTTTGGGAGGACGAGGTGGGTGGATCACCTGAGGTCAGGAGTTCGAGAGCAGCCTGGCCAACATGGCAAAACCTCGTCTCTACTAAAAATACAAAAATTAGCCAAGTGTGATGGCGTGCACCTGTAGTCCCACCTACCTGGGAGGCTGAGGCAGGAGGATTGCTTGAACCTGGAAGGCAGAGATTGCAGTGAGCTGAGATCATGCCACTGCACTCCAGCCTGGGCAACAGAATAAGGCTCCATCTCAAAAAAATAAAAAAATAAAAAATAAATAAACCCCACAAAGTGATAACAACAATAATGGCAACATTCATTGTATACTTACTATGTGTTGGGCACTGGGTTAACAAGTAAACATGCATAATCTCATTTAATTCTTACAACCACCTGTGAGGTAGATGCCATTATTGTCTTTGTTTTGCAAGGAAAAAAAAACTAAAGTTGAGTGATATCACACACTTCCCCTAGAGTCATACAGATAATAAACAACTAAGCTGGGTTTTAAACCCTGACAGTTTGACTCTAAAGTGAGTGCTTTTGTTTTCAGCCACCTGCTAAGCATCTGCCCTTGAATCTCCTATAGGCCTCTTAAAGTCAATCTACATAAAACACATTTCCAATTATTCCTGCTTCCCTTTTGGCAATTAATTCATGTGTTCCACAAGTAAGAATTAATCAAGCATCATGAAGAGTCAGATGGAAGTCTATGCACTGAGGATAAAATGTTGAACAAAATAATAGTGGTTCCTGCATGTATAGAGTTTACTTTTCAGAGAGGGGAGACTCTCATTAATTACATTATTTTGCAAACAGACAATTATTCCAAGCTGGAATAAGTGCTAAGATGGGAAAGTAAAATAAGCTGTGGGAGCATCTAATAGGAGACCTGCTTTCTTTGAGGGGAAGATGGGCAAGGGGGAATGCAAGAAGGGCTTCCCCTCTAAATTGCTATTTAAGTTGAGATAAAAAAGATGAGTAGTAGTTAACTAGGTAAGGGATGACTTCCAGGCAGTGATTCCAATACCTGCAAAGGCCCTGAGATGAGAGGGAGCTTAGCATATTAGAGAGACTGAGAAAAAAATTGGTATATCTAGGACAGTGGTCAAAGTTACAAGGGTAGCAAGGACAAGACCATGTAGGCCCTCCTAAGATGCGTTAAATATTTTCCTCTTTTTTTTTATTACTATACTTTAAGTTCTAGGGTACATGTGCATAACGTGCAGGTTTGTTACATATGTATACTTGTGCCACGTTGGTGTGCTGCACCCATCAACTCATCAGCACCCATCAATTCGTCATTTATATCAGGTATAACTCCCAATGCAATCCCTCCCCCCTCCCCCCTCCCCATGATAGGCCCCGGTGTGTGATGTTCCCCTTCCCGAGTCCAAGTGATCTCATTGTTCACTTCCCACCTATGAGTGAGAACATGTGGTGTTTGGTTTTCTGTTCTTGTGATAGTTTGCTAAGAATGATGGTTTCCAGCTGCATCCATGTCCCTACAAAGGATGCAAACTCATCCTTTTTTATGGCTGTATAGTATTCCATGGTGTATATGTGCCACATTTTCTTAATACAGTCTGTCACAGATGGACATTTGGGTTGATTCCAAGTCTTTGCTATTGTGAATAGTGCCGCAATAAACATACGTGTGCATGTGTCTTTATAGCAGCATGATTTGTAATCCTTTGGGTATATACCCAGTAGTGGGATGGCTGGGTCATATGGTACATCTAGTTCTAGATCCTTGAGGAATTGCCATACTGTTTTCCATAATGGTTGAACTAGTTTACAATCCCACCAACAGTGTAAAAGTGTTCCTATTTCTCCACATCCTCTCCAGCACCTGTTGTTTCCTGACTTTTTAATGATTGCCATTCTAACTGGTGTGAGATGGTATCTCATTGTGGTTTTGATTTGCATTTCTCTGATGGCCAGTGATGATGAGCATTTTTTCATGTGTCTGTTGGCTGTATGAATGTCTTCTTTTGAGAAATGTCTGTTCATATCCTTTGCCCACTTTTTGATGGGGTTGTTTGTTTTTTTCTTGTAAATTTGTTTGAGTTCTTTGTAGGTTCTGGATATCAGCCCTTTGTCTGATGAGTAGATTGCAAAAATGTTCTCCCATTCTGTAGGTTGCCTGTTCACTCTGATGGTAGTTTCTTTTGCTGTGCAGAAGCTCTTTAGTTTAATCATATCCCATTTGTCAATTTTTGCTTTTGCTGCCATTGCTTTTGGTGTTTTAGACATGAAGTCCTTGCTCAAGGCTACAGTAACCAAAGCAGCATGGTACTGGTACCAAAACAGAGATATAGACCAATGGAGCAGAACAGAGTCCTCAGAAATAATAACACACATCTACAGCCATCTGATCTTTGACAAACCTGAGAGAAACAAGAAATGGGGAAAGGATTCCCTATTTAATAAATGGTGCTGGGAAAATTGGCTAGCCATAAGTAGAAAGCTGAAACTGGATCCTTTCCTTACTCCTTATACGAAGATTCATTCAAGATGGATTAGAGACTTAAATGTTAGACCTAATACCATAAAAACCCTAGAAGAAAATCTAGGTAGTACCATTCAGGACATAGGCATGGGCAAGGACTTCATTTTCCTCTTATTCTAAGACCAGTGAAAAGTCCTTAGGAGTGTTTAATTATTGTAGTAAAGGAATAAAATCTGTCTTGAAGATGCCATTCTGGCTACTGTTGGGAGGCTTGCTTGGAGGGGGAAGAGTAGATTCAGGGAAACTGGTGAGGAGGATATTTCAGTGTTTAAGTGAGAGATTATGGTCTTATCTCTCATTATTTCTGTTTAAAGAAGGATTGTAGTCTTGGAGATAGAGATGAAAGACATTCAAATATACCTTTCCATTCAAATCAGAAATCTTGGACTTATCTCAACTTCATCCTTTTTCCTACTCATTTTATCCAATTATCCTCCTGTTGATTTTACCTCAACATGTCTTGTGTCTTTTCCCCTTTCTTCATTTTTATGGCTACTACCTGAGTTCTAAATTACTTTATAAATTGTACTACTGCAATAGTCTAATTCATTCTGTATACTATTGCCAGAATGTTTATTTTGAAATATAAATACAATAATATTTCTTTTCTGTTTATAACCATTCCATGGTTATGGGATAAAGTCTAAGCTTTAGAATATAAGAATCCTATGTTAGCCATATTGAAATATTAGCAGATTATATGAAATAAATAAATATAAGGCATTTTCATTATACAAGTTATTATAATATAGTTGATCCCCATTAGGTGGAATGGTTGTCTATAATGCTAGAGGTAGAAGAAGTACCAATGATTTTATATGAACAACTTATTTGGTCACCTCAATCTCTGCAAGCTCTTTCTGCAGCAAAAGCTTACCCATATGCACATGTATATATATTTTTTCTGTTATGAGGTGTCCCTGATGGCATAGGTGAAATGCTTTCAGAAACCTCTGCAGTAATTCTGTGCAAACTGGAAGTAGAAATTAATGCCAGTGGGAAACCTGTGCCCAGTGAGAATTGGAATTGGTGGCTATATACCCCTTTACCCATCTTTTGGAAGAACAACTCTGTACAACTTCCATAGAACATTCTACACAGCTTCTCAAAGGGTCCCAATAGGATCAAGCTCCAGTTGCCAATTCAATAGACTCTTCAAATGGCCATCTCTCCTTCACTCCCCTTCCCTGGAGTTCTCAAAATAAACCAATTGTGTATAACCCTTGTCATAAGCTCTGATTTTGGATGGGAACACAGGCTAGGACATCTGTGTTGACTCTGGTAGATGTAATGGTGACTAGAGATTATGATGAAGTAGTTAATGACAATAAAAAAGGTGATGTTTAATTATACTTAAACAACAGCAATAATAAATGGTTCTTATTAACAATCATTCAGCAATTAATGATCACAGGAAAATAATTAACAATCACTATATATGTTAGCTCACTATTTTCAATGCACAAAAAAAAGAGGCACTACCAAAAAAATTACAAAAAACATTTGATAAGAAAAGTAAAAACGTTTTGGCATTGAATGATCACAACCTTGGGATTTGTAGTGCTAGGAAAAAGTTATCAACTCTAACATAAACTGGAAAACAAAAGGCACAACAGGGCTTTTATAAGAAGCTGTGCTGTGAAGAACACATAGCATACTGGCAAAAGGGTACAATATCTCACCAAAATTCCAGTATGTGTGTGTCTTTTGTAGCACTCTTGGTACATTAGCTTCCAAGATCTATTCTTGAGTGCTAAGGATAGAAAACTGAAAAATGGTAACTCTTCAGTGAAGATTGAGACTCATTTGGAAAACATACTTGATTACATGTTAATAATATCATTGCCAATAAGATGCATCTCAACTTTATTTGTTAGAAGACAATCATGAGTCAGTACCCAATTTTTTTCAGCTCATAAATAACAGATTGAAATAATATGGCACCCAAAGCTGATGAAATTAATACAGAAACTTGTTTCATTGGTAAGGATCAGGTATTCCTGGTCCACCACTTCATGTGGAGAATCCAAAGTGATGAACCAGTTCATGTTCCTGATATGGAGGTGTTTTAACTAAGGAGATAAATCCAATTGGAAGTAAACTCCCTTTCCCCAGGCTACTGTTTCCATTAAGTATTTTAATTTCAGATTTCTGTGCACATTTTCACTGGTCATGAATATCTTGCAGAATTTCTGAGCCTACAATTTCAGAAAGTCATCTTGTGGGAAATAACCATCACAGGAGACAAAATGAAAAGATCAGCTTCTATGTTCTCCTATTATTGCCTTGAATAGTGAGGGCAACAATAACTTTCTGCTCAACTGTGTCTCACCATATGTAAGTGTATCCATGGGTGTGATGTGTGTGTATATACATGTGCATCAGTGGTTTTTGAAGCTTCTCCAGATATTTAAAAATCCCTGATCTCTCTTTGTCTTGTGCTTGGTTACTGATTAAACATTCCCCAGGAGAAACACCTCCCAGTAGGGGTCAACAGACACCACAAACATGCGGGTGCCCCTCTGGGATGAAGCTTCCAGATGAAGGATCAGGCAGCAATATTTGCTGTTCTGCAGCCTCTGCTGGTGATACCCAGGCAAACAGGGTGTGGAGTGAACCTCCAGCAAACTCCAACAAACCTGCAGCTGAGGGATCTGACTGTTAGAAGGAAAACTAATAAACAGAAAGAAATAGCATCAACATCAACAAAAAGGACATTCACATTAAAACCCCATCTGTAGGTCACCAACATCCAAGACCAAAGGTAGATAAAACCACAAAGATGGGGAGAAAGCAGAGCAGAGAAGCTGAAAATGCCAAAAACCAGAGCACCTCTTCTCCTCCAAAGGATTGCAGCTCCTCACTAAGAAGGGAATAAAACTGGATGGAGAATGACTTTGACGAGTTGACAGAAGTAGGCTTCAAAAGGTCAGTAATAACAAACTTCTCTGAACTAAAGGAGCATGTTCTGACCCATCGCAAGGAAGCTAAAAACCTTGAAAAAAGGTTAGATGAATGGCTAACTAGAGTAAACAGTGTAGAGAAGACCTTAAAGGACCTGATGGAGCTGAAAACCGTGGCAGTGAGAACTTTGTGACACATGCACAAGGTTCAATAGCCAATTTGATCAAGTGGAAGAAAGGATATCAGTGATTGAAGATCAAATGAATGAAATAAAGTGAAAAGACAAGATTAGAGAAAAAGAGCGAAAAGAAATGAACAAAGCCTCCAAGAAAAATGGGACTATGTGAAAAGACCAAATCTACATTTGACTGGTGTACCTGAAAGTGACAGGGAGAATGGAACCAAATTAGAAAACACTCTTCAGGATATCTTCCAGGAGAACATCCCCAACCTAGCAAAACAGGCCAACATTCAAATTCAGGAAATACAGAGAATGCCACAAAGATAATCCTCGAGAAGAGCAAACCCAAAACACATAATTGTCACATTTACCAAGGTTGAAATGAGGGAAAAAATGTTAAGGGCAGCCAGAGAAAAAGGTTGAGTTACCCACAAAGGGAAGCCCATCACACTAACAGCAGATCTCTTAGCAGAAACTCTACAAGCCAGAAGAGAATGGGGGCCAATATTCAACATTCTTAGAGAAAAGAATGCTCAATCCAGAATCTCATATCCAGTCGAACTAAGTTTTATAAGTGAAGGAGAAATAAAATGCTTTACAGACAAGCAAATGCTGAGAGTTTTGTCACCACCAGGCCTGTCTTACAAGAGCTCCTGAAGGAAGCACTAAACATGGTAAGGAACACCCACTGCAAAAACATGCCAAATGGTAAAGACCATCGATGCTATGAAGCAACTGCATCAATTAATGTGCAAAATAACCAGCTAACATCACAATGACAGGATCAAATCAAACATAACAATATTAACCTTAAATGTAAATGGGCTAAATGCCCCAATTAAAAGACACAGACTGGCAAATTGGGTAAAGAGTCAAGACTCATTGGTGTGCTGCATTTAGGAGACCCATCTAATGTGCAAAGATGCACATACGCTCAAAATAAAGGGATAGAGGAAGATTTACCAAGCAAATGGAAAGCAAAAAAAAAAAAAAAAAGAGGCAGGAGTTGCAATCCTAGTCTCTGATAAAACAGACTTTAAGCCAACAAAGATCAGAAGAGACAAAGAAGGCCATTACATAATGGTAAAGGGATCAATTCAACAAGAGGAGATAACTATCCTAAATACGTATTTACCCAATACAGGAACACCCAGATTCATAAAGCAAGTCCTTGGAGACCTACAAGGAGACTTATACTCCCACACAGTAATAGTGAGAGACTTAAACTCCCCACTGTCAATATCAGACAGATCAATGAGATAGAAGGTTAACAAGGATGCCCAGGACTTGAACTCAGCTCTGGACCAAGCAAACCTAATAGACATCTACAGAACTCTACACCCTAAATCAACAGAATATACATTCTTCTCAGCAACACATCACACTTATTCTAAAATTGACCACATAATTTGCAGTAAAACACTCCTCAACAAATGTAAAATAAGAGAAATCACAACAAACTGTCTCTCAGACCACAGTGCAATCAACTTAGAACTCAGGATTAAGAAACTCACTCAAAACCACACAACTACATGAAAACTGAACAACCTGCTCCTGAGTGACTACTGGGTACATAACGAAATGAAGGCAGAAATAAAGATGTTCTTTGAAACCAATGAGAACAAAGACACAACATACCAAAATCTCTGGGACACATTTAAAGCAGTGTGTAGAGGGAAATTTATAGCACTAAATGCCCATAAGAGAAAGCAGGAAAGATCTAAAATGGACACGCTAATATCACAATTAAAAGAACTAGAGAAGCAAGAGCAAACAAATTCAAAAGCTAGCAGAAGGCAGGAACTAATATCAGAGCAGAAGTACAGGAGATAGAGACATAAAAAACCCTTCAAAAATCAATGACTCCAGGAGCTGGATTTTGAAAAGATCAACAAAATTGATAGACCACTAACAAGACGAATAAAGAAGAAAAGAGAGAAAAAACAAATAGATGCAATAAAAAATGATAAAGGGGTATTACCACTGATCCCACGAAATACAAACTATCATCAGAGAATACTATAAACAACTCTATGCAAATAAACTAGAAAATCTAGAAGAAATGGATACATTCCTGTACACATAGACCCTCCCAAGACTATTCCAGGAGGAAGTCAAATCTCTGAATAGACCAACAACAAGTTCTGAAATTGAGGCACTAATTAATAGCCTACCAACCAAAAAAAGTCCAGGACCAGATGGATTCACAACTGAATTCTACCAGAGGTACAAGGAGGAGCTGGTACCATTCCTTCTGAAACTATTTCAATCAATAGAAAAAGAGGGAATTCTCCCTAACTCATTTTATGAGGCTAGCATCATCCTGATAACTAAAGTCTGGCAGAGACACAACCAAAAAAGATAATTTTAGGCCAATATCCCTGATGAACATCGATGCAAAAATCCTCAATAAAATACTGGCAAACCGAATCCAGCAGCACATCAAAAAGCTTATCCACCATGATCCAGTTAGCTTCATCCCTGAGATGCAAGACTGGTTCAACATATGCAAATCAATAAATGTAGTCCATCACTAAACAGAATCAACAACAAAAACCACATGATTATCTCAAAAGATGCAGAAAAGGCCTTTGACAAAATTCATCAGCCTTCACGCTAAAAACTCTCAGTAAACTAGGTATTGAAGGAATGTATCTCAAAATAATAAGAGCTATTTATGAAAAACCCACAGCCAATATCATATTGAATGGGCAAACCTGGAAGCATTCCCTTTGAAAACTGGCACAAGACAAGGATGCCCTCTCTCACCACTCCTATTCAACATAGTGGTGAAAGTTCTGACTAGGGCAATCAGGCAAGAGAAAGAAATAAAGGGTATTCCATTAGGAAAAGAGGAAGTCAAATTGTCTCTGTTTGCAGATGACATGATTGTATATTTAGAAAACCCTGTCATCTCAGCCCAAAATCTCTTTAAGCTGATAAGCTACCTCTGCAGAGGCTCAGGATACAAAATCAACATGCAAAAATCACCAGCATTCCTGTACACCAATAACAGACAAACAGAGAGCCAAATCATGAGTGAACTCCCGTTCACAATTACTACAAAGAGAATAAAATACCTAGGAATCCAACTTACAAGGGATGTGAAGGACCTCTTCAAAGACAACTAGAAACCACTGCTCAACAGAATAAAAGAGGACACAAACAAATGGAAGCACATTCCATGCTCATGGATAGGAAGAATCAATATTGTGAAAATGGCCATACTTCCCAAAGTATTTTATAGATTCAATGCTATTCCTATCAAGCTACCACTGACCTCTTTCACAGAATTGGAAAAAACTACTTTAAAGTTCATATGTAATTAAAAAAGAGCCCGCATTGCCAAGACAATCCTAAGGAAAAAGGACAAAGCTAGAGGCATCACGCTACCTGACTTCAAACTATATCACAAGGCTAGAGTAACCAAAACAGCATCTTACTGGTACCAAAACAGATATATAGACCAATGGAATAGAAGAAAGTCCTCAGAAATAACACCACACATCTACAGCCATCTGATCTTGGACAAATGTGACAAAAACAGGCAATGGGCAAAGGATTCCCTATTTAATAAATGCAGCTGGGTGAACTGACTAGCCATATGTAGAAAGCTGAAGCAGGATCCCTTCCTTACACTGTATACAAAAATTAACTCAAAATGGATTAAAGACTTAAATGTAACACCTAACACCATAAAACCCCTAGAAGAAAACCTAGGCAATACCATCCAGGACATAGGCAAGGGGAAAAATTTCATGACTAAAACACCAAAAGCAATGGCAACGAAAGCCGAAATGGACACATGGGATCTAATTAAACTAAAGAACTTCTGCACAGCAAAAAGAAAAATAAAAAATCAAACAAAAAAAACTATTATCAGAGTGAACAGGCAACCTACAGAATGGGAGAAAATTTTTGCAATCTACCCATCTGACAAAGGGCTAATATCCAGAATCTCCAAAGAACTTAAACAAAATTTACTAGAAAATACAAACAATCCCATCAAAAAGGGGGCAAGGATAGGAACAGACACTTCTCAAAAGAAGACATTTATGCAGCCAACAGACATGTGCAAAAATACTCATCATCACTGGTCATCAGAGAAATGCAAATCAAAACCACAATGAGATACCATCTCACACCAGTTAGAACTGTGATCATTAAAAAGTCAGGAAACAACAGATGCTGGAGAGGATGTGGAGATATAGGAACACTTTTACACTGTTGGTGGGATTGTAAACCAGTTCAACCATTGTGGAAGATGGTGTGGCAATTCATCAAGGATCTAGAACTAGAAACACCATTTGACCCAGCGATCCCATTACTGGTTATATACCCAAAGGATTATAAATCATGCTACTATAAAGACAGGTGCACACATATGTTTATTGCAGCACTATTCACAATAGTAAAGGCTTGGAATCAACCGAAATGTCCATCAGTAATAGACTGGATTAAGCAGTTGTGGCACATATACACCATGGAATACTATGCAGCCATAAAAAAGGATGAGTTCATGTGCTTTTCAGGGACATGGATGAAGCTGGAAACCATAATTCTAATCAAACTATCACAAAGACAGAAAACCAAACACTGCATGTTGTCACTCAAAAGTGGGAGTTGAACAATAAGAACACATGAGCACAGGGCGGGAAACATCACACCGGGGCTGGTCAGGGGGTGGGGGGCTGGGGGAGGGATAGCATTAGGATAAATATCTAATGTAAATGAGGAGTGGATGGGTGCAGCAAACCAACATGGCACATGTATACCTATGTAACAAACCTGCACATTGTGCACGTGTACCCTAGAACTTAAAGTGTAATAATAATAATAAAAAATTCCCTAGAAGATAGTGAGGTTTCACATGCATTTTTTAATGAACCCATGTCTAAGATACATGAACTTCTCTGCAAGCTCTCAGAAAGGGTATCACTACTAGAGGGAAGCTGTTAACAGTGACTCCACTGAACACAAATAGTTTTTCCATGAAACAGGAGATGGAAGCAACTTGATCAATGTCACCTTGAATTGCATTTTAAGGCAAAACTGAAGCTCCATTGACGCTGTTTGTGTCATTTGTTGTAATTATCTCTAAGACTTTTTTCAGAGTATTGCAAAATGGGTCTATTAATCCTTCCTGGAAATGTTCAAAATCAGATATCTGGGAAAACGGACAATGACTATTTCTATTTCTCTATTATATTTAGTTCAAAGAAGAGCAAGCACATATACAGAGTAAGTTTTATTTTCTCAGGAATAATATACAAAACAACTCTAGTAGTACATGAAAATACATATAGTCAACTACACACAGAACTTGGGTTTTCTCATCAATATATTCTGTACATGCTTTGCTGTGAATGTTTTTTTTTTATTCTTTGTAATTGAGACAGTCAACTACCTACAAAACAAGAGATTTTCATATGAAAACAAATAGAATTGGTTAGAGCATTTGGTAAGATAGATGGAGAAAAGAAAACTATGCAATATCAATACTCTTTATTTTCTATTTAAGAAATAAGCTATTAGAAGTGGAATGGGAAAAATCGTCTATTCACAATAGCAACAAAATCTCATAAAAGTCTTAGAAACAAATTTAATTGGGATGGAATGGGAAATTATAAAACTTATTAGCATTCATAAAACAATATATACCAAATGAAAAGAAATATGTCTTCAAATTGAAAGATTTAATTAAGTTGAACTCCATGTATATCCCATATACAGATGACTTAGAGATTTGAGTATAAATATCTTAAAATTATAAAGCTATAAGCAAAAATCTGGGAAGCTTCATTTTAAATTAACTTTAGGTTTCCAGTAACAAGTACTAGAAACTCAGAGTCCGTAGGGAACAAAATAACATAGATATTTGATTTTTAAAGAAACCTGTATTCAAAGCTACTCGAAGTAAAGTGAATTGACAGAAAAGAAACTGGGCAAAAATATTACTACCACAGATGAAAAAATGTTAATATCTATTTTATAAAATAGAGTTTTTTCAAATTGGCAAGACAAAACTAAGCCAATATAAAATTAAGCAAAGAATGTGGATAAACAGATAACAAAAGAACAAATTAGAAAGATCCAGAAACATAAGAATAAATGGTATTATTTTCCAATGATCACGGAAATTCAAGTTAAATAGTTATAACTTTGTGTAACTAAAAATTGTTCAAATAATGGAATACTTAACACTGTTAGGAATATTAAAAGAGCCTTCTCATACATTGTTGGTAAAAGCGTGTATCATTGCAATTCTTTTGTGAAGCAATTTGGTAGCATCTGCTAAAATTTAAAATACATACATCGTTTAACCCAGTGATCACAGATTTCAGAATATATTCATTAGAAAAAAAGCACCACTACATAAGATACATATTTAAGGCCACAACAGCCTTATTCCTAAAGATAAAACAAACTAAAAGCCAATTTTTCAAACTAAACATAATACCCACGAATAGAAGAAATAGTGGGAAAAAATATAGCTATTCACAACATGGAACATTATGCAGCTATTACAAAGCATGAATTATTTCTCTAGTTGACCTGGAGGGATTTCCATGAGATAGTGTTGAATGAGAAGAGTAAGATACACAAAATCATGTGCTTATACATTTCCATTTTTTATATAATAAATAACATTTAAACATCCTATATATGTGTGAACCCATATCTGATTTACATGAGGCTGAAGTTGAAAAATATTAAAGAACAATACTAGGATGTTAATATGCTTGTCGGGCAGGTATAGGGCAGGGTGCCCTGAAATGTGTGTGAAAAATAAAGGTAGGAGGAAAAGAAAACAAGTAAAAAAGGGGGGAAAAGAATGTTGAAAAATATATATGTTAAAAATCACATTTACAAATTTAATAAAAATTGTATATCTGTATAAATATATAAGTAATTTCCTTCAAAAAAGAATACTATAAACTACATTTTTGCTTTGCAGATTTGAATATCTATAATTTTGATTTTGCTAGACTTCTACATGTTCTCAGAACAGTTCAGTAGGCATGTGCTTCTCTTAACACTTCTCCAGAAAACTGTGTTCAATTGGGAAAATAAGCTCATACTTCAAGAGAAGCTCTGACCTCTTTTTTTCCCCTCCCACATAAAGATTTTTATACGTAGCCCCCTTTCAATTTTTCAGAAGTTTCTTGCTAAATCTTGTATTGTGCCTAGATAGCCTGAAAACGTCTTGGTCATCAGGTGTTCCAATAAAAATATAACTAATTTATTGACATTAAGCCAAATGTATTGTTTGTTGTGGTGAGAAAAACAATTTTTCAAAAATGTTTAATCAAAAATAGACGTGTTCTATGAACACAGCAACTCAACTTCATAGCTTAAGAATTAAGGATCTATTTTTTCCTCCTTTGTATGTTAGTTTCCTGAACATTTACTATGGATATGACCTTTTATCACTTTTTAATCCTGGGTATACTCTAGTATCTATTATAAATGCTGAAACCATATGAAATAATTTGTTTCTAAATGATTTTATAATAAAAAAACTAACTTAGCAGAAATTCTAAATGGTAGCTTCTTAGTGCCTTTGTTTTCTCATCTATTAGGATGAGAAAAATAGGCCGGGCACGGTGGATCATGCCTATAATCCCAGCACTTTGGGAGGCCGAGGTGGGCAGATCACCTGAGGTCAGGAGTTCAAGACTAGCCCGGCCAGCATGGTGAAACCTCGTCTCTACTAAAAATACAAAAATTAACCGGTCATGGTGGCAGGCACCTGTAATCCCAGCTACTTGGGAGGCTGAGGCAGGAAAATTGCTTGAACCCGGGAGGCGGGGATTGCAGTGAGCCGAGATTATGCCATTGCACTCCAGTCTGGGGAACAAGAGCAAGACTTCGTCTCAAAGAAAAAAGGAATGAGAAAAATGGATTTGTTTTAAAGTTTAAGTAAAATAACACAGAGAAAGCATTCAGTGAAGGCTTCTAGCATTCACTCAACTCCTTCTTCTCTTCTTTTCATTTTTTTGATGATTATTGTTTGAGAATGTTGATAACAACATAAGTACATATGACATACATAGAAAAGTGTAGTATACACTAACATTATATATGGTTTTTTGAAATGTTAAAAATAAATAATGTTCTCATTATTATTACATTAGGATTTGCAGGTATCAAGTTGGGAATGATTTGCCTTAACATGAATCAAATCTCTTTTTAATCCTCATGTATAAGACCATGGTCCTTTCTGTCAACTGATTTTGGCTCCTTCTGCTGTCTCCTTTATCACTTGGTTTCCTAGGTGTCCTATAAGCCAGAACTCAAGTGCCACTTTCTTTATTGAATTCCTACATTGTTTTAATAAAAATTCAATGATCAATTCTTTTTCAACAAATGGTTATCAAGTGCATATGTATACAATGAACAAGATAGTGTCCCAGAATTCATGGCATTGTGGGAAACATAAATAAATAATTAGCAACCAAAACAGAGTGAATGCTTTTCCATTAACTTTTTTCATGCTCTAATCTCAGGTATACAAATTCAACTTGAGGTCTGGAAGGCTTTCTAATCAAACAACTAATTAGGAATTAGTCTGACGAAACAGGAATGAGGAAGGTGAACTTCAGAAAGGGGAGTGAGAGAAGCCATAGCTTTGGAAAAGGCTCAGAGATAACAAGCAGCAGAATATGTAAATAACTCAACAACAAATTGAGGAAAACTAAACCCAAAATGTAGAAAAGAGACAGAATGTATGGACCACACAGTAGGTGAAGTATTTGTTGTTCATTTCATCTCCCTATGTAGATTCACATTCCATGTGAGCAATAACCAAGTCTTCTGACTTTTATTTACTATTTATAGATAT
This sequence comes from Colobus angolensis palliatus, assembly GCF_000951035.1. Classification (NCBI taxonomy): domain Eukaryota; kingdom Metazoa; phylum Chordata; class Mammalia; order Primates; family Cercopithecidae; genus Colobus; species Colobus angolensis. The sequence goes on along the minus strand of NW_012115489.1, from coordinate 5,881,850 downwards.
AGCATAAAACTGGGCTTCTAGTGGATGCTCAAAGAAAACTTATTGATGGATTTTGACACAGCTTCTGTGTGAGTTTTGGCTAAAATTACTATTACATTTCCAATTTTAGCAAAAATTTCATGAGTATCATAATGATCTTAAGTGCCTCATTTCACTTCATAAATGTCTGTGATTCTGTCCTGAGTTTCTAGGGATGTATATTCCAAGCATAAATTTTTACTGAAATTTATCACATGGTCTTACTTGCTCTGGGATCAGTAAGGGCAAGCCCCTGCCAAAGTAGTAAAGCAGTGACATTTGTTTTTGAGGCTGACCATCCTTCTTCCTGTACTTCCCTTCTCATTCTTAATGTCATCATAGCCACTTTTCACCCCCAAGCTCTACCCACACCCCAAAACCCACACCTGCTACTAGAACATCCATGCAACCCCCTGGTTCTTTGTGACATTAACTTCACAGTTAATGTTAAGGATCTGTAGAGAATTATTCTTACTTTGATTTTTTTTTTGTCCACAATACTCAAATATAAACCACAAAGGGAAGAGAGGGTTTTGGCATTAGCCTAAGACGTATTTTAGCCTGTGATGGAAATGATAGTGACTAAGAGAGGGATAATCTGATTTCTGAGAAACTTGATAAATTCAGCTTTACAATATGTTGCATCTGAAGTGTTTATAAAATACACACGGCAGACAATTGAAAATATGTGTTTGGAGCTTGTTGAGAAGTCTAGGCAAAAGATAAGAATTAGCCACAGAAGTGGCTGTTGTTTATATGCATTCACCCAAGAGAGTGTAGAAATTGAAGCTAGGGCTGAGCCTGGAGTCCACTGGAACACTCACTTTTGAAAGAGGCATGGAATATGAGAGCCCTGGAAGGATATTGAAGAAAAGTTGCCAGAAAGGAAAGAGAAGATCCGGAGAGCATAGCGTCAAACAAGCCACAGAAGGAAAGAGTTTCAAGAAAGATAGACGGGTCACCATGTAGATGGTATTGATTGTGCTGTCTTTTCAGCATGGCCTTTTCTAATTGGGAGCCACCCCTCCATTATTCCTTGTAGCTTTAATGGTAGTGCCATTCCCAGAGTTCTGCCTACACTCTGGCACAAGGGTAGATATAGAACTCAGACCTGATGAGTCATAGCATAGGATTTCCCTCTTTGTAAAGATTGGTCCAAATGAGTAAGAATGTGATGAAAATTTTTTCATGTCAGAGTGGTTTCCAAATTGTGTTGATACCATTTCCTTAAAAAAGCAACAAAAGGCCAATGAGCATATACATCAACTGTGATGATTAATTTTACATCAACTTAAGGGAGCTATGAAATGTCCAGATAGCTGATAAAACATTATTTCTGGGTGTGTCTCTGAGAGTGTTTCTGGAAGAGGTTAGCATTTGAATTGGTAGACTGAGCAAAGAATTCTGATGGGCATCATCCTATCCATTTAAAGGCCTGAATAGAACAGAAAACGCATAGGAAGGGAAAATTTGCTCTCTGCTTGAGCTTGAACATTCATCACTTCCTGCTCTTGGACATCAGTACTCCTGCTTCTTGGGGCTTTGGACACAGGTTGGGACTTTACACAATCAGTTCTTTAGCTTGCAAATGGCAGATCATGGAACTTCCCAGTCCATGAGCCAATTCCTAGGATGGGTTTGTTGTTCATGTCTATAATCCCAGCACTTTGGGAGGTCAAGGTAGATGGATCAGTTGAGGCCAGGAGTTCAGGACCAGCTTGGGCAATATGGGGAAATCCTATCTCCACAAAAATACAAATATAAGCTGGGCATGGTGGACACACCTGTATTCCCAGCTACTCAGGAGGCTGAGGCAAGAGAATTGCTTGAACCCGGGAGGTGAAGGTTACAGTGAGCTAAGACTGCACCACTGCACTCCAGCCTGGGTGACAGAGTGAGACTCTGTCTCAAAAATAAATAAATAAATAAATAAAAATAAATGAATAATCTCTTTTTGTGTATATTTCTCTCTGTATATTCTATTGGTTCTGTTTCTTTGGATAACCCTAATATACCAGCTATAAGTGTGTAACAGAGTGATAGGATCCAGATCCTAGTGAAATTGTTCCCCATAGAGTTAAATAAACCAATAACTGACATAAATTCTTGAATTTACAGCACAGCAGTTAAGAAAAGAAAGAACTTGCTGAAATTCTGAAATGTTCTCTGCTTGTGAGATAACAAAATTGAAATTGCTTGGAATCTACATTGCCAACTGGAGTTCGCATAGAACGAAATTGCTGATGCCACAGCCTGAGTTTCCATTGCACGTTTTACACCAATTCCCCGAAATTTGCACACATGATCTATGAGGTAGTATGATGGAATAGCTGTGCATGGCCAAGGACTTCCCACACCTCCCCTTTCTTTCCACCAATCACCTACTAATCCTAGAATCCACCCCCAAGACCTTTTCAGATAAAATTGCTGCCTTAAAGTCAGCACAGTGAGACAGATTTGAGCTGGACTCCTGTATCCTTGTTAGTTGACTTGCAATAAAAAGGTTTTCTTTTTTCAAAAACCCAGTGTTGCAGTACTGGTTTCTAGTGCATCAGTCAGTGAGCACCTTTATTAAAATCTACTGTTTGAAAATCGACCATATTTTCCTGGCTAGATCTTAGTATGAAACTTAGGAGGTAGTAAAACAAATCCAGCATTTTAAAGATGTTCTTAAACATAAAGCTCATGGATGACATTGATTTGGATGATTCTTTTGTTTGGGAAAACATTTGCAAGAGAGATATATTATAGCAATATTAACGCTTTGAAATGAGGTCATTGTCATAGGGAAAAGAAAAAACTGGAAAATTTCAATTGGAAAGAAAAAAATCTCCAATCTAAAGAAAACCTAGGATTGGTCACCATGCAAAATTATGATATTAAGTCACAGGGTGTCTCTCAATTTAGACTGCTAACTAATCTGAAAGGCAAAGAAGATCTTAGACTTTTAGATTGGGAGGGCCTTTAGAGATTATCTGGTATTGGAATCTCATCCTTTTATAGAGAAGAAAATGAGGCTAATTTCCCACACCATTCAACTGGAGGCATATCAGAAACTTGCACCAATTCTCAGTTCAGTGATATTTCCCCTTTGCCATACTGGGCTGGGATTATCCTTTCTTAAACATCAATGGGAGTACAACCAGCCTCTGACTTAAAACAACTCAAATGTTTTTATTATGAAATGCTTGAAGCTATAAGGTTAAGTAGGGGTTCACATAAATAATGTGATTAATATTTTCTGTAACCATGTGCTTTGTCTTTTCATAATTGGGATGTGAACATAGTTCACAGAAGCTAAGAAGACCCTATTCTTTATAAATGCTATGCAACAGCTGCACAGTATCACCTTGGCTCCTGAAAGTTTATGAAGTAAAGCAAACTACTGAAATAGTATTAACTTTATTTGGTTTATGAGAGGTATTTTTGACTAACTGCATATCCTGACCAAGATTAGTAACATTTCATAGTTTAGATTTCTGACCTGAGTCCACTTTTTTCAATGACCACTGTCATGAATGGTGGTGCCCTGTCTTATCAGTGGCACATTAATAATAGTATTGTGGAGAACTGTCTGATACATCCAGCTTAATTCCATGTACTCCCACAGTTTTCCTCAAGGAGGCACCAGCAGGAACCCCGGAGCATGCATTAAAGTGTGCTTTCAGATGCCTAATAGTTGCTTCTAGGTGGATAGACTTCATGAAAAAGTCCACAAGACTTTTTTTTTTAAGGAGCTTTAGCATGCTTGTTTCTGTAAACAGCAATCTTGTTTCTGTAAATACCATGACCAGAGTTGGCAGTGAACCTACAATATCATTACCCGATGTACTTGCAAAGGGTTATTATGTTCCAAATTTAAGTGATGTGAATTTAGGTGATGCAAAGTCCAGATCCCCCTTAATGACCTGTTGGTAGTGCTGCCAGCAGATATCCTTTCCTTGTCAACCCTCCAGGGCTTGCCTCCATTGTGGACAGCCATCTTGCCCAAGGTCAGATCCTTTCCTAGATGACCCATGTCCAAGAATAGATGGCAAATGAAAGTCTAGCTATCTTGGTTTAACTTAGGACAACGCTAATGTTCAATTTTACCTGCAAGGGTCCTCACAGGATTGGCCAATCTCTTTCAGGGCCATCACTACGGTTTTGCCTTTAAATTTTCCCCTTTTCTGATTCCTTCCACTGCTCCCCCCAAATATTAATTCCAAGAACACTCCTTATGAAACATCTTTCATGTAAAACTTTATGTCAGAGTCTGATATACAGACCAAAATTTGATTTATTACCTGGGGTCCAACATAATCATTTACCTGATGGTTGGGCAATGCTAGGCATTGAAAAATGCATTAAAAAGTCAACCTGTTTTTCAGGAGAATGGAAAGCAGTGTACATCATCAATATGACACCAAATTCTCTTCAATAATGATTAGAATATTCTCTTTTTTTGTGTGGAATGTGGGCCAACCTCAGACCTCACCTATGTATTCTTAAGCAGTTTCCACTGAGTCATATCTAGGCAACCCCGCTGAGACAACTGGCCACAGAATCATCGATACCAGGCCCTGGGGAGGAGTCAGGACCCAACAAAGAAGTGAATGTGCTGTGGTGTCGGGTGGAGCTTGAAAGGAAGGCGAGTAATAGGTCTTTCGATTTATCCTCTTGCTATTGTCTCTCAATCAAATGGTGAGCACCTCAAAGCAGGGGCTATTTTTTTATTTATCACTGTCATTTTAGTGCTTATCTATGTCTGCCAATCCTGTCACTTAGTAATAACTGTAGTTATAACTTGCCATATATATTTATATATCCATGTCTGTATGTATATTTATATCTATACCTATATTTACCTATATTTATCTGTAACCATCTTCACACACATGCACACACACTGATACACATACACACATGGAGGTCATGCTGTACTGTTTTTTTCAGTTAATGAACATATTAAATGACAAAAACAAAATCCCAAAGGGAGTTTGGAGCATTGTGTTGAATTTAACAAAATGCATTTAAAAATTGGTATATAAAAATGCATGCAAGTGTGTTGAAAATACACAAAAGAGAGGGTGGCTTTGTAACAATATGTGTAGAAAATACTTAAAGGTTTTAGTTCAGAGGAGGTAATGTGTATTCAAAAGGATAAAGTGTTAAGTGACTATCAAAAAGTTGATGGGACCTTAGCATTACTGAAAATTTTGTATCGAATAAGAGAGAAATGTCAGTCTCACTCTAGTTTTCTTTGTCAAAATGTACAGACAGTGATGTGTTTTATTCTGGGCCCCAACAGTTAAAGAGATATAAACCATATAAGAATCTGTTCATAGGAAAGTGATCAGGGTGGTGCAGAACAACGGATGAAGGCACTACCCAGGGCACAGAAGTCCCAAAAGGATGTGAAAGCAAACTCTCTTCTAATTTCTGAGGAGCTGTCATGTGAAGGAGACATTAGACTTACTCCGAGTGTTCCAAAAAAAATAGTGTTTTGGTCAAGTACTCGAAATACTATCAAAATTTAACACACTTAATTTGCATTAATTCAAAGATTCTCACATTTTGCTCTATATTGAATACCAAAATCAAATAACATATTTCTTCCCCTAATATATTGAATATATGATATTTCAAAGTATTGTTTTGTCTTATTGGTTCTTTAATAATACCTTAGCATTATATATATATATTTTAAATGATTATTACCAATTTACCCTTTATAAATAAATTCCTGTTGCTCCGTATCATTGCCAAACTTTGATATAGATACTCTTTTTGCTTTTGGCCATTCAGAAAGGTATCAGTTGGTGTCTGAAAGTGGTTATAATTTGCATTTCTTTGAACATATTTTAATATGTTTACTGTCTACTTGAATTTCCTCTTTTTTGAAGGGCCCATTCAAATCTTGTCCATTTTAAAAAATAGCCTTTTTCTTATTAATTTTAAGTAGTCATTTATATGTTCTTGATACAGACAAAAGGTAGATACCAATCTCAGAAAGTAGCTAAGATTTGACTTTTCTAAAAGCAAGAGGCTGTCTATGGAAGAGTTGAATAGTTTGCTGGTACCTGGGAACCTCTGTACCACTGGGAGTGCCTTTTGTCTGTGTGGCTGTCTATGGCCCTCTTGGTACTTATGACTCTATGTAGTCAGTAGGGTGTCCTAGAGGAAGACCCGGAGAGACTTCTTAGTGCCATTGCTCATTTTCTTGAGGGTCTGGGACACTTGACCATGCCTCATCTCTCAGAATCTAATCTCTCACATCTAAGATTTTGGGATGTGAAAGAGAGAAGAGATAGGGCTAGGGTTCAACAAAAACAGTATTTCCCTCTGTTTTTGGCTGATGTATATCTCTACCAAATTCATATGTTGAAGCCCTAACCCCCATTACCTCAGAATGTGAGTATATTTGGAGACAGGGCCTTTAAAGAGGTGATTACATTAACATGAGGTCATTAGGATGGGCTCTAATCCAGCATAATCTGCGTCTTTATAAAAACGGGAATTTTGGACGCAGAGAAAGACACCAGGAGTGTGTGAGTGCAGAAGAAAGACCATGTGAGGAAAAAAACAAGAAGATGGCCATCTGCAAGCCAAAGAGAGGGGTCTCAGGATAAACTAATTCTTCTGACACCTTGATCTTGGACTTCCAGCCTCCAGAACTGTGAAAAAATAAATTTCTGTTGTTTAGCCACACAGTTTGTGGCATTTTCCTATGTCAGCTCTGGCAAACTAATATATCCTCTGATCATATTCCATATATATTTTACTACTCTCCATTGCCACCTTTTCCTCCATTTCTCCTCTCTCCTTTCCTTCCGGAGATGTTGGGAAAGCACCTCACTCTGTGCATGCCCTATCCTAGGCACTGGGATCAGAGCAATGCCTGCACATTCCTGATGCCTGCACTGTGAGATGCTACACTGCAGCCATGAACAACTATGTGCTATGGCCAGAGCCAGTCTAGACATTACTGTGGATGGCCATTGCTTCCTCTTCATGTGAAAACTGGTCTTGTCTCTCACCTGTTGGAGATTTACAACTGGGTTCTATCATTTTTTCTCACCTATTGTGGATGACCAAATTCACCCCAAGTATACCCCAAGTATACCAGTGGATGAGGGGTACTTAGAATGAAGATGCCAATGTCAAAGAATTTAGCTTTCCCACTATTGCGATTTTACTCCCACTTTCTTCTTCAAAGACATCACGGGAAAATACTAAGCCCACATCTATTCAGGTCTAAAGAAACCAACAGCAAGCTATCCTATTTTTCAGCTACTGAGAGAACTGGGTAAATTTGGGGGTAGGGAGTGGTGGGTGGAGGGTGGGTGATCACTGCTTAGTGAGCAATTTTCAGTACCAGCCTATAACCTTCAAGTCACCCAGTTTGCTGGGAACCTGAAAAAATTCCCATTTCTTTGACACTTACCAGTAACCCAGGTTACACTTCCAGTGTCGTAGGAGCCACTAAATCATGTCCTACAACTCTCAGGCTCCTAACACAGAAAAAAACCATAGATCACCTGAGTAGTTCTGGGTGGATGGAGATCACACTTTGCCACGGCTGACACAAAATATTATCCAAAGGCTTGTTTGATATTTGTTTCTATCAGGAGTTTACCTTAGGATCCAGGGTTCTTAGCATGGATTTTATAAATTGGCTTCACAAGTTCTGAAGCCTTCAGAATTCTATGCATGTGTAGGTCTATTTTTTTCCTCTGGAAGAAGATTGTGATTCTTAAAGGGGTTCAGAGACTACCACAATAATAAGAGTTGTTAATTTTTGATACCTACATAGAATTGACTTAAGCAGAAAATTTTGTACCTGTTTCTGTCCTTTTTCTAGGAGCATGTGGCAGAGAGTCTGTTTTTACAAAGTTATTCTTGGTAAAACACATGTGGAGTTGCCACATTTGAGTTAAATATTTTGGTATTACCACATATGTTTCAAATTATTAACATAACAAATTAAGGACTATAAGTTTTTGGCATTTGTTATTTTAAGATAGTTCCCATAGATCTCCAAATTATCCTTTGATGAATTTCAGTTTCATAATATAAAAAAAGATAGTGTTTTCTTAACAGCATTGTTTGATATGATTCCAGGCCCATTAGCAAAAAGAAGAGTTTGTCTGAGTCATTCCAGGAGAGGCTGACCAATTTTTTTCATAAGAGTTTTTAAGGTATTTTTAAATTTTCAATTTTACATTTAGCTTTTCTTTTCATTCTCTGCTTTTACAACAACTGACTCCAATTAGATTTTATAGAGATTTATAAAGCAGACACGTATTTTTCATTTTTTGTCTTCTCATATGTATTATCCACTATATACTTCAAATTGTTTTTTAACCAAACCAAACACTGACTGCAGATTCCTGCCAATTATTTCATTTTCTCATAATGATTCAGAGCACATACAGAATATTTAAATAAAATTAAAAGTAGCAATTTATGTATTTATTTGAGACAGAGTCTTGCTCTGTTGTCCAGGCTGGAGTACAATGGCACCACCTTGGCTCACTGCAACCTTTGCCTCCCGGGTTCAAGTGATTTTAGTGCCTTGGCCTCCCAAAACCCTGGAATTACAGGTGTGAGCCATTATACCCTGCCAGAAGTAGCAATTTAGTTGCAACAAGACACTGAAAAAATTTCAGATGGTTGTTAGGACTTTGTGTAGTTTTCATAAAAAAAAAGAAATCTTCAAACTGTTAAAGGCAGCTTCAAATTAAACACTAGATTATTTAACCAAGTTTTGTATTAAAACTACTAGCATATTTTATGGACTTACAGTAACCTTTTGACATATTATACTAACTTTTGTTTTTTTGGTTTGATTTCAAGAGTACATAATTACATTAATGTGGGTAATAAATTATGTGAGAAACATAAAAGAGGTTGGAATACAATTTCAACCTGAGTCATCTTTCAAATTTAGTTTTCTTCATTAAATACGACTTTTGCTCTCCTGTTCTTATATAAAGGAGGAAAAAGTTGGGTTGTGTAAGGCAACTAGAGTGGAGAATTTAGTGTGGTTGGATGTTCAGTGGGTTTTCTTAATAACTTCTTCTTTCCCAATTTACGAGTATCCATTAGTTCAGGGATTGAGCAATCTCTCAGGGGAAGAAAGTCGGGGGAATTATTAAAAGTGATGATCCCTTCTCCTTCCCTTGGCATGTCACTCATTTCCTTTCCACACAGTGTGTTCAAATGACCAACCATGGAAAGTATGTTTAAATGACCAACTGCTCCCTGTTCAGTCCTGTAGAAAGGGAGAAAGTGTTATCTAAATGGAGCGTTTCTTTATTTAACTGTCTATTATGGATGGGAAGTGGATAGAGAGAGAGGCAGGGATAACGACTGTGGAGAAAGTGCTCTGCTAGGTTCTTCTAACCCAAACCAGCAGTGCTGCAGGCATCCAGCATGCCGCCCTCCTCCCTCTGTCTGGACAGCCAGAGCTCCTTCCCTATTAGGTCTCTCCATTGCTCACTTACATGGCAGAATCCTAGGTATATTTGTACCATCTCTTTGGTTTTCTCTTTTACCTGCCTATGCTTCACCCCTGTCTACTTCCAGAGTTCTCTTTTCCAGCCATTCATTCTAACTCTAAATTCTTGCCAATTTCCCCTCCTCACTGACCTGGGTTTTCCCTTTTTGCAGCATTCATCACTTTCTGGGGAAGTCTTGTAAAAGACTTTGGGGGAGCATTTGAGGTTCAGGTAGCAAGAAGCCTAACAAGGGGAGAGTATGTCTCTCAACATTGTCTCAGCTATGTGATGACAGATGAAAACCATCCCACTAGCTGTGGGGCATTAACACAGACCAAATAAAATAAGGTGCTGTCTGGCTGAGCCTGGTCCATGAGCAGAGCCTCAGCTAAGTCAATTTAAATGACTTGATCTATATTCCTGAACACTTACCAAAGGTGGCAGATTGAAGGTGAGAGTCAACAGCTATTGATTTGGCATAATGTAGGATGAATTTGCAAGATCACCTGTTCATTGAAAGTCATTGAATAGGAGATCCGGATTGCATTCTGGTTGATTTCAGATACATTTTCCCATTGTGGGCTTTAATTTCCTAACCATAAAACAAAGGCTATAGGGAGAGGTAAAAGCACTGGTTTCTAAAATTCTTTTTTTAAAATTTAATTTACTTTTAAATTTTCAAAAATTTTAGGCAAATCTCACCTGGATGGTTTCTAAAGTTCTGAGCTCCAAAATTTAATGATTTTAGGACAATTTTGTCAAAATTTTGTTTTGTTAGCTTGCCCCTATATTTAAAATTCCACATTTAGAGGTGATTTTGTAAAACTCATGTTGGGGAGGGACAATAAATTATGGCAGTGTTAGCATTGGAATACTTTTTTATCAGGAAGCCAGCTATAGAATGCAGCAACATGTAGGTGAAGCTTGGAAAAAAATTGAGCTTATAAAGTACATTGGCAGGGGATAATTTCTCTATAAAAACCTGAGCCTCAAGATGCTGGGTGCTGAGAAACGAGTAGAAGGCTGAGAGATGGAAGTCCCCAAGGCCAAACCTATATTTATGTTTTTTCAAAAAGCAGTGTTATGTTACAAGAAAATGGAACTTCCAGAGAAAGTTGCTATGGCTTAGATGACTCACTTCAAAGGTACAATGATCAGTTTCCCCAGGATTTATGCTACTTCTCGGAAGAGAGAGAGTTTGTAGAAAAAATGTTGATGAAGATTTAGAGATCTGTTCTATAAACCTAAGAGAGGAAGGAAGCAAAGATGCTTGTGATTTCATACTACCTTCTGTAGGTTTCACAGATTTGAAATTTGAATCCACATCAAAGGAGCTGAAAAGAAGAAATTAGTCAAGGCAGATAAGCAGATCATACCACACCTCTGCCAGCAGCACCAGAAAACAAGGAACATTCAAAGTGATACTTGGGCCCAGGAAGGAATCACTTCAGTGGGAGTCAAAGAGGAGAGGCTGTACAGGCAAGGGACCTGGGCCTGGTGTCAGATAGATTGGAAGTGAAACCTCACTCTCCCCTCCTAACTGTGTATTTAGGCAAGGGGATTCACTTCTGTGAGTTTCAGTTTCATTCTCTGTAAAATAGGGGTTGCCATGTACTCCCTAAAGTTGGGAAGTTAAATGAAACAACTTGTAAAGAATGAGATATCACTTGTTTTCAAAGAGTTGTTACTCATATAATTAGCAGGAAGACCCTGTCCTTAGGTGGACACATCACATTTAAAAAATGAAAAAGTTCTTCCCAATAATACTGGTTAGTGTGAGACTAATTCCTCAAGATTGACTTTGCTAGCTTCAGTTCCCTCTCCTTGCCTTCTTGACACAGAAAGAAGTGAGCCATGAGCAGGATTTGCCAGTGTTTAATGTTCAGGAATGGAGAATTCCACGTAAGGGCCCAGGATCTCTACGTTTCTAGAAAGCTCTGGGAGATATTTCACAATCTCAAGATGATCCATTGGGCACAGGATCCTCTCTCCCTTTACACATGCATTAGTGAAGTCCAAATTGTGATCTAACATCCCATACATAGGAAATCCTGTCATGTGAGTTTTTAAAATGTGAAGGGGCAGAATTATGGAGAATTATATCTTAGACTATGCACACTTCAGTATGAGTGAGTTGCATGTGACAATGTACTGACAGTTATGACCTTCCATTTGTGTGCTAAAGTGACTTCCCGTGCATTAGCAAGGTTTTTGGAATTAGATTATTTAAGTTGCACTTTCTAAAGTTCTTTATGTCATACATATGAATTGATTGTGCTTTCCTATACTTCTGAAGCCATTTACTCTACCCAAAAAATAAAAAGTGTTACTGTCTCTTATTGCAAACAGAACATATGATATACACAATGAGATTTTATTGCTTGGCGCACATGACTTTAGCGTGCTTTAGTGTGAAGTTAGTTTTCCAAGTCTAGAGGATTTGGCAAGTATAAGAGATTGAAGTTTTCATTTTAGGTACCCCCTCCCCCAAGTGTCTCCAAAGATGACGGAGATGACTGATACACTAACAGATGTTTTGTTAACATCACATTTCCAGAACTCTTCTTACTCAGGCTAATAGCATTGCATCTGGTTAGCTGTACTTACCCTTTTCAGCTTGTAATTTTCCTTTGGCTAAATTATTATTGACAAGAGGTGGATTTCCTCAGGGTCATGTAGAACACAGAAGCATGCCTAAAAGAACACAGGGCATAGAGATATCTTTTCTATTTATTTAAATTTCAATCTCTTTTGACACGAGGTCTTACCTTCAATCCAAAACACTTCAGCCTTCCTGGCTAAGAGGGCTAAATGTGCCCAAGGTAAAGAAGCTGCTGTTTTCTTCTCTTACATATTTCTCACTTCTTTCCCCTCTTTGATTCTGTAGTGGGCTTAATGGTAGCCACAGAAAGCTGTGTCTGTGTTTTATGTCTTAATTCCTGGAACCTGTGAATGTGATCTTATTTGGTAAAAGGGTCTCTGCAGATGTAATTAAATTAAGGGTTGTGGGAGAGTGAGCTTATCCTGGGCTATTCAAACATATGTATCTTTTTAGGGTACAGGTGCATAGGAGACACACAGGAGGAGGCAATGGGACTGCAGAGGTAGAGATGAGAGTGATGAGGCCACAAATCAAGGATTGTCAAGATCAACCAGAAACTTGAAGAGGCAAGGAGGATTCTGCCCTAGAGCTTTTGGAAGAAGCATGGCTTTGCTGAAAACTTGATGGTGGGCTTCTGCCTCCAGAACTGTGAGAGAATACATTTCTGTTGTTTTATGCTTCCCAGTTTGTGTAGTGGGTTACAAAGGATAGTAGTATAGCTCCTTTTCACTTTCTTTTCTGCTCCATTTCAGTTTTTCTATCTTTTCTGCATTTTTCCACTTCTCTCTCTCTCTCTCTCTCTCTCATTGTATCACTGCCAAGACAAAGTACATAACAATAATTGACGCATGTGGGTATGATTGACTTTTTTGCAAAGTTGATTTTAAGCCAACTACCCATGTTTTAAATATTAATGAAAATACAAATTACTTGGCAGTTTTGTTAAAAATGCAGAATCCCAATGTCCACCCTAACACATTTCTGAATTTATTGGTCTGATATGTGACCTGTGAACCAGTATTTTTTAACAAGAATCTGAGGGATTCTTTTATAGATGGCCAACAATCCATACTTAGGAAAGACTAAAGTAAGGCATGGTTCCCTTTGCCTGCTATCAATAACTGATATATATTTGTGGTATAGGACTGTCAGTCTAAAATCCCATTACAATTCAGGTAGTAGTGTGTATAGAATGCCAAATCCCAGGCCTCTGTAAAAATATAAGTAACCTCAAAAGGATTTGATTAGACTCACATTTAACAATTCACAGTGGCTAATTCAAGGAAATGAGGGTGGTTCCTTAACCTTTGAGTGGAAAGCCTGGTTGTGGGGGTGGGTAGCATAACATTTCCCAGCATGTTCCTTACTGCCACTGCCTGGGAGCGGATTCTAGACAGGCCTGGCAGGCCCATGTTCCCACACACTGGGCCAATTTTTGTTCCTGGCTCAGTGCTGTGCTTACTTAGAGGGGTAATAGCTTTGTCTGTTCTGCTCCTCGGTAGGACATATCTCCCATCTAGTTTGTTTAGGAACTCTAAACACAGTCCGAAGGGAAGTTCAGCTGTGGAACTCTGAATAGGATCTGGCTAGAAGCAGCCTCAACACACTTTTTTTTTTTTTTGTTTTCACTCTTCTCATAGTCCTTTACAGACCTGGGAGGTTTTTCAGAAGACTTGGTGCTGCAGGCTGTTGCCTGAAACCACCCATCAAGGAGCATGTCCACCTCTTACTCCTTGGCTGGCTGTAAACCTTGGTACATTCAGCACAGAAAGTGGAGGCTGAAGAGGGTCATCAATTTGTGCCTGAAGGAGGCCATTGTTTACCCCTTATGAAAGCAATGGGAAGCAGAGTCTTCTTCTCCTACTTCCCAGAAGCAGAGTAAGCATACCCTTTTGAATGAGAAATGCTGGTGTGTTAGGCAAGTTTCCTATAAGAACCCCATTGCATCTTGTCTTTACTCTTTCTGGATGCCTTCAGCTTATACTGCCCTTATCTCTTTCCTGTCTCCTGATAGCCCTCCTTAGACATTTGACATGGTTTCCTGATGGCAGCCTGTCTTGACTCATTGTTTAATTGCTGTGCAGTGCTCAAACTTCTCCTTCAGGCAAACAGCGTAAATACACAGCACATTCTTTACAAATTGATTTAAAGTCTTGCTCTCTATAAACAAGTATCTTTTTTGTATAATGTTGTATTTTTCTCTGGGTAGATACCCAGTAGTGGGATTGCTGGATCAAATGTTTGTTCTACTTTTAGTTCCTTAAGACGTCTCCACAATGTTTTCCATAGTGGTCGCAATTCACAATTGCAAAAATGTGGAACCAACTGAATGCCCATCAATCTAGGAGTGGATAAAGAAGCTGTGGTATATATATATATACCACATATAAAATATATGATGGAATATTATTCAGCCATAAAAAGGAATGAATTGTATTCACAGCAACCTGTATGGGATTGGAGACTATTATCTTAAGTGAAATAACTCAGGAATGAAAAACAAAACATAGTATGTTCTCACTTGTAAGTGGGAGCTAAGCTATGAGGATGCAAAGGCATACGAATGGCACAATGGACTTTGGGGACTCAGTGGGAAAGAATGGGAAGGGGGAGAGGGATAAAAGACTACAAATTGGGTTCAGTGTATACTTCTTGGGTGATAGGTGCACCAAGATCTCACAAATCACCACTTACTCATGGAACCAAATACCACCCGTTTCCCAGAAACCTATGGAAATAAAAAATTTAAAAATAAATAAAGTCTTGGTCCCTTAAGAAGCTGAACTTTAAAGTATGGTGTTTCCTACCTATTCATTAAACAGTGTTTCTCAAACTTTGTCTGAAGGATTTGTTATAAATATCACTGAGTCACACTCCCTGAGTTTCTGATTATGATTCTGCTAGAATTTGCATTTCTAACAAGTTCCCAGCAGCTGCTGCCAACCCTGGAACCACCCTTGGAACATCACTGCTTTAGGGAATGTATCCTTTTTACTTTGCTTTGTACTATGTGATACAAAAGCTTGTATTTTATATCCCTTGAGAAATAAAGATGTTTTTGTTTGCAACTCAGTTACCCAGAGTGCAAAATGGGTGAGAAGCCAAGTAAATGTGATAAGTACTTCTCTAAGTGTAATGATGCGTTAAAAACAGCCAACCATGACGGAGTGCTCAGTTGCAAATGATGGTTCCTTTGCTGCTTGGTAGGCTGCCTCAGGTGTCATGCTCAGTTTTCCATCTCCTGCTTTTTGGTCTGCAACTATTTTCCTATGGGCAGCCCCTCAATCCCATGTTACATGTTCTGACCACATTCCGTTTTATTTTACTCCAGTCCTCAGGGAGCTATCTTTAGCATTCCATACCTAAGGACTCTCATGGATTTGAGAAAATTTAAAAATAGTCTCTCTTCCTCCCAGTATCTACTTTAAAACACATGAGTTTCATGTGCTTTAAAATATAATGTATATATACTCATATAGTATAATGAGTGTCGTAATGTGTATTGTGCACTTTTAATTCCATGGCAAGACTCTTCAACTTAACATTACCTTCTCATTCCTATTCTCATTAGTGTTTGTGAGTTAGATTGCAGAAAATTTGACATTCAAAAGCCCTTGCTCTTTGAAAGAGAAAATGTATTGTGAGAAAATATACATTCATTTTGATGAATGAAGCAGAATTGGATGAGATCAAAAGTTTTGGTTAATCCATACTATTGTGGGAGATAAGTACAACCCTCAAAGTTTCTACTATTTCAAAGCCCTTGTTCCTTATTAGATTTCTCAGGGCAAGTTTGATCACTGGATGAACCTGTCCCCTCAACTTCAATGTTATCTGCTTAATAGATCAGACATTATAAAGTTTCTTCTTTTTCCTGAATTTCTATTGAAACTAATGCCTTTGTCACTCATTATGCAATGTCTGGCTCTTCATTCTTTGCATGTAGAGACTGACTGGCCTACCTCTCTGCACATAGTAGGTTCCACAGGTATAAAGTTGCAAATGTTTAGTTTTCTTTTCTCCTTTTATAAGATTAAAATGATCAAATAATGAGACTAAAAGAAAACAGAGAACTAACAAAGAGAAAGACTAATATTGTAATTAGTAAGCGGAAAAGAAGCAAGCGACTTTAAAAAAGACATCTTGCTTGGAATAGGTTGTGAAAACAGCTGCTCCAGAAACTACCACTCATATGTCCAGAACTAATACAACTATTCTTCAGCTGTTTTTCATTGAAAAAAATGAGAAGAGGAGATTGCAACAGAAAAACAAAAACAAAAGCAAAAAACTGTGCACAAGTAACTACTCCAGACAAAGCTCCTGGCATTCTAAGTTCTTTGAAAGAAATACACCCTAAAAGTGTCATAAACAAAATCTCAGCTCCTCTTCCTTCTCTCAAATCCTTTACACCTCAAGATAAAGTAATACAAATTTCAGAGTTGTACTGCAGGTTTTATTTTTCTTTCTAATCACTTGTAATTAGGGAGATTTATTTGTTTAGTACAATCTGTCCAGCCAGTAACTTCCATGTGCCAAGCGTAGAATGGCGTCCTTGGGCCTGTAAAAGGGAGTAGTAATTAGAACTGGGATGAATCCCATTTGACAGAATGGTCCGATGTCAGTCCACACCCTTGTTCTTGAAATTCAGAGAAAAGTTAAATTGGTACAAAAATAAATTCTCTTGAAACATTTCCTCCCTGTACTTGACATTTTGGTGCTCGGGTTCTTTTGATGTTTAGCACCGAACACCGAGGAGTAAATAACAATGGGAACCGTTCTGAGAACACCACATAAACGTGATAATTTATAAAGCCGATGCTGCTAAATGCCCAGCAGTCTGCCATTTTAGACTGTTGTTGGAGTGGTCTTTATGCTCTTGGATTGCAACTGCAATGTTCATCACCCTGCTCTGTTAACTGAGGGTCTGGAGTAGTAAAGGCATATCCCGTCAAATGTGAAGGCTATCTTACATTTGGCACTGGTTGCACAGTTCACTAACAGAGAGATTTAAACTGTATACGTTTGTGTGCCGCGTGTATATAGCTTAAAAATAGCAATTACAAATACAATGTGCTTGAGGTCTTCAGAAAAAGAAATGTTTAAAAAGGAAAGAATGCCAGAGCTGGAAGGCTCTTAAAGTTCATGTTTCTTTTCTTTTCTTTTTTTTTTCCCAGCCAGTCATTATATTTAAAAAAAAAACTGATGTCAAGAAAAGAAAATGATTTGTTCAAGGCCTCACAGTTTTCTGCCATTTTCTATTTAGAACCCCAATGAGATTTCAGCGACTTTCATTCTCTGCTGTATCATTGCCAACACTTTTCAGAAATGAGACAGAAAAGAGGGCCATGAATCAGCTTGAAGAGTCCAGATGAAGAGGATTAGTTGTTGCAGAAAGAGCTGCATGTATCAGAAGGAACGCCAGTGGTAGTGGCACGAGGGTGATCCTCCACCCCTGCCCCATCCTGCTCAGCTGGAGCCACCACCAGTGATTGCCGGTAGAAGCAATCTGCACTGTGTTCAGGGAAGCATTCCTCCTGCATCTCAACCTTATGCTTGTTCCCATTTACCAAGATATCTAAAGTTGTTTTTCCTTCCTAAGGGTCAGAAATGCTCACTCCCATTTAAGATGATCTTTCAAAAGTCTTGGACAACTCCATGTCCAAGACTAGATAACAAAACTCTTTCCCAAAGGTCAAAATCCAACACAGTGAGCCTTGCTTATGGCACAAGGTGGGATTCTGATTACTTTTTCAAAGACAGTGAACCAAGAGTGAAATGGAGGGAGGAGTCAGCAAAAAATGTTGACACCCAAAAAATAACCAGACTGTCAGAACTGCAATGTGGACCTAGGGTTTCATTCAGCATTTTTCTCAATCTCTCAAACCTTTGACATTTTTTTTTTTTTCCTGACCAAATGTAGGAAAATAAGTCTTCCAGAACAGAGAGCAGAATATCTTTTCCGAAACATTAGATTAGGCAGGCTGACTGGGGATCAAAACAGTTTTTAATGGGATATGGGATTACTGATAAGACTCTGTAGTAAAGAAAAAAAAAAAAAAAAAGAAACAAATTAGCTGAAGTTGAATTCAAGGTCAAGATAACCTAACATTATCCCAGAAAAAGTTAACTTCCTCAATCAATCTTTGTCTGAAAGGTTTTGAATAAAAATAATAGCATGCAATTAGTAAATAGATATTTTAGGAATCCCCAAAGATTTGAGGACATGAAGTTTCTTTTTTTCATATCAAAAACATTAGGGGAGAGTGCAAACTCAGGCCCCCACTACCATAAAGTATGCAGTCGAGCGTCTCACATTTGGGGAAATATCAGGAATCAGCACCTCGGAGGCAATGGTTAAGTCTCACTCTGAGAAAACCACCTTGGTGATCATGGGATCCCTCCTGCCAGGTAAATATTATGCGTGAGGTTTCTTGAAAAAAAAAGGAAATTTAAGGAATGAATGGAATCAAGTACCTTATCTCGTAAAGAACCACTGAGTGGTAGGAGGCCGAGAACTGTGTAGAAGAAACATTCTTAAACTGGGAATATTTTAGTATGGTGGCAAAATATGAATGAACTTAACCTTGATAAACAATATGAAAGTACTATAAAAGAAGATATTTTATTTTTCTAGGGTTAGAGTTCACAGAATATAGCAGGCATCTGGGAATATCTTCCAGTAAGAGAGTCCATGGGAAGTATGTATGCAAAGCAATGGAAGTGCCCATTTCCTGCCACTTGCTATGGCTCAGACTCTGGGTTACAAGCTTACAAATGGTATCTAATTTAACCCTTAAAACAACCCAGTGACTCAGGTGTTTTCACTTCTTTTTTGCAGATAAAGAAAATGGAGGTTTAGAAGTAACATGTCTAAAATATTACAGCTGGTAAGTATAGGAGCTAGAATTCTAGTTCTTATCTGTCTAGCTCCAAACTTTTTTACTTTAGCTGCTGCTGGATTGCTGTGTCTGTATCCCTGGTCTTCTTTAACCATTTCTTCTTTAACCAAGTTCAATTCAAACACCTATCAGAAATATCTGTAAATCTGGAAAGTTCAACCAATTCTTTATTTTATTTTATTTTGTTTTGGAGATAGAGTCTCACTGTGTTGCCCATGCTGGAGTGCAGTGATGGGCAACACTGCAGCCTTCACCTCCTGAGCTCAAGTGATTCTCCCATCTCTGTTTCCTGAGTAGCTGGGACTACAAGTACACCCCGCTGTGCCTGGCTATTTTTTCAAACATTTTTGTTTTTGGAGAAACAGGGTCTCACTATGTTGCTTAGGCTGGCCTTGAAATTTTGGGTCCAACTGATCCTCCAGCCTTGGCTTTCCAAAGTACTGGGATTAGAGACGTGAGACACCACCCCCAGCTAAACCAATTCTTTCAAATTTCTCTGGGCTGGGTTTGATAGTTACTAATCAAAACACTGTGGCCCTGAAATAGATTGAGATTTAAAATACATTTGAATTGTACGATGTTTCACATATATATGTAAAAATATGCATAGCTTACCATTTAAAAAATATCCATCTACATTTTAAAATTTTCTAGAATATTTATATGAGGTTACTGTTTTTAAAACTATGTCATGCTTTTCATCTAGCTTTAGTGTTTGCTAGCATAAGCATATTCATATTAGATTAACATTCCATTGGGTTCAGACATTTGTTTCAGTTTCAGTGAGAGCCTGTTAATCACATTAGAAATCTGTTATTGACATTTGCTGTTTAACAAGCCCATTATTTGGCAAGTGTTTTCTTAAAAGTGGCCAGTTAAAGAACTGTCTGTGATTTGGGTAGATTGTCTGAATAAATGAGGTTATGATGTTGCCCATAATCAGCTCAAAACTAAGCTTATATTTTGTTTGCAAGTTGGCAGTCGACACCAGTCTGACAAGAACAATGCGGCCATCGGAAAAATACAGACCAAATATCAAAGAGAAGCAGTTTTTTGTACATTCTATTTACATACAGCTTGAACTAAAGGGCTCTCATTTGGCTCTGGTGATGGGGGTCCATGGTTCACCTTTAAAACTGATATAGTCCTGGCAGCAGTTCAGAGTCCAGTGGGCATGGGCGGGGTCCCCATTGCCTGCCATGCACCCGGACTAGCGACCCCCCTCGGCCTCCTCGCCACGGATGCGGACGACTCCCGGACCCGCAAGGGCTCCTTGCGGAAGTTCCTGGAGCACCTCTGCGGGGCCGGCAAGGCCGTCGGCGTGCTGACCAGCCGCGGAGATTCTCAAGGTAGTGGAATTTAAGTTCCCACACAGCCGTTTCAGTATGTCAAGGATAAATTAGGGTGGGGCGGAGCAAGATGGCCGAATAGGAACAGCTCCAGTCTCCAACTCCCAGCGCGAAGGACACAGAAGACTGGTGATTTCTGCATTTT
>NW_012115489.1:5839708-5855790 GCF_000951035.1 Colobus angolensis palliatus | reverse complement strand
CGTTATGCACATGTACCCTAGAACTTAAAGTATAATAAAAAATAAAAAATAAAAAAATAAAAATAAAAAAAATAAAACTGATATGGTCCTTACCAACCTCATATTCTTTACGAAATCTTTGGTCAGTTTGCAATCCCATTGCATACTCAAACACATTGGTAAGCTGACTATCATGCAATTACATCACAGTGTTCGAAAGATGGGTGATGATTTGGTCCAGAGCAGTGGGTAACTGTGTCCCCTGATGGGTACTGGTTAAAGGTAGGTAAAGGATTACAGAAAAGGTGCCATATGCTATGGGTTTGAAAGCTTTGGAACACGCATCAGGAGAGCAAAGCCATGCATCAGAATTTACTTTTGAGCAATTTACTTTTGGTTTTTGTTTACTTTTCCAGTAGAAATTAACTGTTATTTGTCCTTTTCACACAGAAAACATTTTCATCCTCTTTCCCCACGTATTACTGTAGAATGTATGTTGGTCATCTCTGGGCGTTGACTCTTAGGCTTGGCATTCTTCAGACATCCCAGGCTGCTGGAAACTTGACTGAGGACCAGGCAGGGTGAATGATCTGTGCCAGGAGACAACATCTTCTTTTCATATGGCCTGATTTCAGGAGAAAAAGCAGATTCTGAAGAACTGGCCCTGGAAATCAGCATACTGCAAGTGAGAATGATATTGTTAAATCCACTGACAACAACTTAGCTCTCTTTCCATTCCTCAAGTCACTTCTTATCCCTAACGAGGCCACCATAGCAAAGAAGCTGGACCATGGGTACTAGATTACCATGTTTAGCTTGGTTAAGCCTCAGAGTCTAATGATGACTGTATACTTCTACCCTACCGATACTGGCCAGGGAGCTCTTGTGGGCACATCCATACTCATTGTGTTAGTCAGGGTTCTCTACAGGGACAGGGCTAATAGTATAGAGGTATATATGAAAGGGAGTTTATTAAGGTGTATTGACTCACATGATCACAAGGTGAAGTCCCACAATAGGCCATCTGCAAGCTGAGGAGCAAGGAAACCAGTCCGAGTCTCAAAACCCCCAAAGTAGGGACACTGACAGTGCACCCTTCAGTCTGTGGCCAAAGGCCTGAGAGCCTCTGGCAAACCATTAGCATAGGTCCAAGAGTCCAAAAGCTGAAGAACTCGGAGTCCAATGTTCAATGGCAGGAAGCATCCAGCATGGGAGAAAGATGGGGGCCAGAAGTCTTAGCCAGTCTAGTCCTTCTATGTTCTTCTGCTTTTATTCAAGCTGAGCTGGCAGTTCATTAGCTTGTAACCACCCAGATTGAGGGTGAGTCTGCCTTTCCCAGTCCACTGACTCAAATGTTAATCTCCTTTGGCAACACCCTCGCTGACATACCCAGGATCAATACTTTGCATCCTTCCATCCAATCAAGTTGACACTCAATATTAACCATCACACTCATCTTGTAGATTAGAAGGGCACACTAAGTTCTGGACTATGGTTTGAGAGAAAGATCACTGTTATTCTGTTAGCTATGAACTTTATTTTGTAGGAATTAAAAGGGTAATTATATAATTTAGGGGGACAGCAGACAGTTATTGGTAGCCTATGTAATAAGCTTACAATTTGACTTTGTGATGGAGGAAAAACATTTTCCAGTTGGGCTTGCTTTTCCTGGCAGGACTACACTAAGAGATCTCAAAGCAGTTGAGATTTACCTAACTGTGGTTCTTTGCCTTTCTTCCACTGTAATACATACACTCACATATGAAACAATTTCATAGGTGAATGTGGATTTAGACAGTTAAATTACTGTTGGAATAAAATAGATTTTGGATAATGCATAAATTACATCTCCTAGCTTCTAATGTTTTTCTTTCCAAAACTCCTTTGTCAAACACCTGTGTATCTCAACTTCTCAGATGAGAAGAGATAAATGTAAAACAGTAATGGACTTTTTCTGTGCCCACATAGTGTTTCTGTCCTAGACTAACACAAATTAAAAGACCAAGGACAGATGTCCAATGATGTAAGTGGAGGAGATAGATAGTGGAGGACACACTAGTCAGTATGTGTTTTTTTGCTTGGGATAAAAGTTTTTGAGAAACTGAAATGTGAGTTGGAGGGTATATTGAATGATGCCTCTTGCAGGTGTACCCATGGAATTGCTATTGTACATATTTACATATGAGGTGTAGCATAATAAAAAAGGTGGAAAATTGCTGTTAAATGAATTTGCTTTACAATGATCATAATCTCAATGAAGAATATAGTGATGTTACAGTGAGTTTTGTCTTTCTGGATTTGTGACAATTTGGGCTTGTCTTTAGCAAACTATTGATGGGTCAGAGCTGGTCTTGCGACTGGCATCTGGAGAACAACGTAATTTCAGACATTCATGAGAAAAGAAAAGATGTTGGAATTATATATAAATGTAGCCTGAGAGTTTGACATTCTTTTTCCTGTTAGTACATGGAAGCATAGTTATTTGAAGAACAATATTTCAAATATATGGTCCTTTGAGTAGGAATGCTATTGTGTTTCCCAAAATTTTTGAGATTTTTTTAAAAAGCTAAAATTAGCAAAGTTTTTTGGTATTTGTTTTCAGCTACTCTGAAGACAAGCTAACTTTTCTCTTTTAACATATATTGCATGTTTACAAAAACCTTACCTAGTATTGCATAAATATGATGAGAATTGGAGTTGAGAGTCATGAAACATGAATTTTATCATTAATTTATTTATCAATTATTTATAAAGCCCCTACTACATGTTCTGTATTGAGAAACAAGGATGGAGTAGACTAGTTTCTGTCATCAAAAGTAGTAAAACCTCGCGGATTATAATTATCTATCATTGTGAGACATCTGCCCACCTCATATAATGCATAAATATGCATAGGTGTGGGTTCATAAACAGTTTTGTTTTGTTTTAAGCTTATGTAAGTAGTATTCTGAATTTATCATCTTGAAACTTCGTTTTTGTGCTTATTTTAAATTGCTGTTATTATTTGTTGTTTAATTATTGTGAATTATCCCCTTATACAAATATATATAAAATATATTTCTTTCTTTTTTGATTAGTCAGAATTTTGGTGTTTCCGGTTTTTGCTGTTATCAACAAAGATGTGAATATTCTCATCCATGTTCCTTATGCCTATGTGTGTTAAAGTTTCCAGGAAGAAACTTACGTGGTCATAGGAAAAATGCATTTTCAACTTTATCAGCTAATGCCAAATCGTTTACCAAAAAGCATGTACCAATTCACGCTCATCAGCAGCATAAGAGAAGTAAAATAGCCTCATTGCCAGACTTTCAAATTTTTTGTCAGTTGAATGAACATGAACTTGGTGTCATATGATTGTTTTAGTGATAATTGTCCAGAATTCTTTAAGTTTGAGTTGTGTTTAATATATTTATTAATACTTTTAGTTTCCTCCCCATGAATGATATTGACCTTTTGGTCATTTTATTTGCTTTGGATCACTCTTTTATTACTTATCGACTTGATCATTATTCTTTATATAGTAATCTAAGTACTAATTATTCGCAATTTGTGGATAAATATCTTTTCCCGGTTTATCATTTTTCTTTCATTTTTGTTTATAGTGCCCTATCCTACTCAATTCAGTATATTTGAGCTTACCAATCATTCTCCTTTGTTTTGTTCTTTTTTCTCATTCAAAAAATATATTACTACTCCAGTTCATAAATTATGTTCTCCTATATATGTTTCTGAAGCCTGTAGAATTTTAGTTTAAATATTTGTTAATAACTCATCTGGAATATATCTAATGTTTGGTTTTTGTGCTACTTTTTTCATATGTTTTACTTCTATGCATATTACAAACTACATAATGGATTATTGTTATTTTTGCTTTAAGTAGCTAATTTTTTTAAAGAAATTAATAACTAAAGTATTTCATACTTGCCATTTCCAGTGCTCTTCTGTTCTTTCTGTAGACCTGTGTTTGTATCTAGTATCATAACTTAAAGCTGAAGTACTCCCTTCACCAATTTTTGTAGCTCCAATCTGCTGGCAATGATGTCTTATCAGCTTTGTTACTCTGAAAATGTTTTTACTTCACCTTTATATTTGAAGGCTATTCTACTGAATATAGAATTTTAGGTTAGCAGTGACTTAAAAAAATTTTAGCTCTTTAAAAATACTGTTTGTCTTGTAGGATGCATTATTTCTCATATGATGTCAGCATTCATTCTTATTTGTATTTTTCCCCTTTGGTTCATTCTCTGTCTCTCTTTCTCTCTCTTCATGTATATGTTACACACACACACGGAAAAGCCAATGGTGTAGCTTTGGTAAGAGTCCGAAAATTCGACAATTGGTAGTGCTGATGGTGTAAGGCCCAGTCTAAGGGCAAGAGAAGGCTGATGTAGCACTTCAAGCAGTCAGGTGTAGAAAGAAAATTCTCTCTTCCTCTACCTTTGTGTCCTATCCAGGCCCTCAGTGGATTGGATGATGCCTATCCACATGGAGAGGGATATCTGCTTTACTCAGCATACTGATTCAAACATGAATCTCTTCTAGAAATACCCTCACAGACACACCTGAAATATTGTTTAATCAAATATCTGGGCATCTTGTGATCCAGTGAAGTAGACACATGAAATTAGCCATAACACATACCCCATTCTCTTTTTCTTCTCTTTGGTTATATTTGAGGGCTTCCTCTTTCCCATATCCTGTCTAAAACCGCCTTCCTTCCCTCCTCCCTTTCTCTCTCTCTTCTTTCTTTCTTCTTTCTCCTTCCTTCCTTCCCTCCTCCCTTTCTCTCTCTCTTCTTTCTTTCTTCTTTCTCCTTCCTTCCTTCCCTCCTTCTCTTTTTCTTTCTCTTTTAATCTTCTGTCTTTCAAAAGACTTTACCCTGTTGGTTATACTGCTCCTCTTTGAGAATTAACACCTTATTTTATTTATAATTAACACATAATAATTATATATACTTATTGGATACAATGTGATGTTTCAATGCATATACACATAGTATAATGACCAAATTGGGGTAGTTACCATATCCATCACTTTTAAAATTTATTATTTCTTTGTTATGACAATATTCAAAACATCTTCTAGCTATTTGAAATATGCACTGCATTCTTATAGTAACCCTGTTGTATTTCTTAATGATATTCTTACTGGCAGCAATTAAATATCCTCAGATCCATTCAACTCTTTATAAAACACATTTTACCCCACCACCTCTTCCCTCTGTTATCTTAGTTTTCTCTTATTTCCTAGCATGTCTTTCAAGAGAGTTGTATCTACTTGCAGTTGCTATTTCCTCAACTCTCCACTCACTCCTTAATCTGTTCCAACCTGACTGGCTAAAGTAACCAACCACTTCCATGCTACCAAATGCAATGGAAACTTAAAATTCTTTGTAAGTATCTCAGCACAATCTGACATCATTGAATACACCCCAATTATTTAAATGATCTCTTTATTGGTTACTGTAATAATACATCTTTCTGGTTTCCTTTCCTACCTCTTTGGCAATTACTCTCTTGTCTTTACTGGGGGCACATTCTCTTCATATTGTGTCCAGAACTGGTGGGTTCTTGGTCTCACTGACTTCATGAATGAAGCCACGAACCCTCGCGGTGAGTATTACAGTTCTTAAACATGGTGTGACCGGAGTTTGTTCCTTCAGAGGTTCAGATGTGTCTGGAACTTCTTCCTTCGGGTGAGTTCGTGGTCTCGCTGTCAGGAGTAAAGCTGCAGACCTTTCTGGTGAGTGTTACAGCTCTTAAAAGCAGCACGTCTGGAGTTGTTCATTCTTCCCTCTTTCCCGTGGGTTTGTGGTCTCCTTGCCTTCATTAGTGAAGCTGCAGACCTTTGCGCTGAGTGTTACACCTCATTAAGGCAGTGTGGACACTAAGAATGAACAGCAGCAAGATTTACTGCAAAGAGCGAAAGAACAACGTTTCCACGGTGCAGAAGCGGACAGAGCAGCCTGCGGCTGGCTGGCTCCGGCAGCCTACTTTTATTGTCTTATCTGACCCCACCCACATCCTAGGGATTGGTCCATTTTACAGAGAGCTAACTGGTCTGTTTCACAGAGAGCTGATTGGTCCGTTTTGACAGAGTGCTGATTGGTGAGTTTACAATCCTTGAGCTGGACACAGAGTGCTAGACTGAAAAGTTATCCAAGTCCCCACTAGATTAGCTAGATACAGAGTACCAATTGGTGTATTTACAAACCTTGAGCTAGACACAGAGTACTGATTGGTGTGTTTACAAACCCCGAGCTAGACACAGAGTGCTGATTGGTGCACATACAATCCTTGAGCTAGACACAGAGTGCTAGATGGAACAGTTCTCCAAGTCCCCACTGCCTTAGCTACATACAGAGTTAGCTAGCTACAGAGTACCCATTAGTGTATTTACAAACCTTGAGCTAGACATAGAGTACTGATTGGTGTATTTACAAACCCTGAACTGGACACAGACTGCTGATTGGTGTATTTACGATCCTCTAGCTAGACATAAAAGTTCTCCAAGTCCCCATCCGGCTCAGGAGCCCAGCTGGCTTCAGCTAGTGGATCCGGCACAGGGGCTGCAGGCAGACCTGCCCACCAGTCTGGAGCCATGCCTGCACTCCTCAGGCCTTGGGCTGTTGATGGGACCAGGCTCCATGGAGCAGGGGGCAGCGCCCATCGCTCCAGCAGTGGTGGAGCTCACCGCAGTGGGGAAGCTCAGACATGGCCGGCTGCAGGTCCCAAGCCCTGCCCCGCCTGGAAGCAGCTAAACCCTGAGAGAATTTGAGTGCAGCGCCGGCTGGCAGGTACTTCTGGGGGACCCAGCGCAACTTTCGCAGCTGCTGGCCCAGGTGCTAAGCCCCTCTCTGCCCTGGGCCGGTGGCGCCCTGCCGGCCACTCCGTGTGCTGGCCCTCTAAGCCTGCATCCGTGCCCGCGAGAACTCGCACTGCCCCGCCCCAGCGCCGTGGGCAGCCCGGGTTCCCGCAGGCGCCTGTCCCTCCACCCAACCCCCTGGCAAGCAGAGGGAGGAGGCTCCTGCCTCAGCCACCCCAGAGAGAGGCTCCCACCGTGCGGTGGCGGGCTGAAGGGCTCCCCAAGCTCTGCCAGAGTGTGGATGTGGAGGCGGAGGAGGTGCTGAGAGTGAGGGCTGCTAGCACATTGTCACCGCTCAATATTGGCCATTAATTACTGGAATTATTTGAATTTCATTTGTAGATCATTTTTCTTTTCATACTCTTTACTTTTATATTAGAAAATCTCATCTTTTGTTTGTTTGTTTTTTGAGATAGAGTCTCGCTTTGTTGCCCAGGTTGGAGTGCAGTGGCGCCATCTTGGCTCCCCGCAACATCTGCCTCCAGGGTTCAAGATCGTGTCTCTGTCACCAGAGGAGCTGGGATTAAAGGTAGGCACCACCACACCTGGCTAATTTTTGTAGTTTTAGTAGAGATGGCTTTTCACCATGTTGGCTGGGCTTGTCATGAACTTCTGACCTCAAGTGATTGGCCTAACTCGGCCTCCCAATGTGGTGGGATTACAGGTGTAAGCCACTGCACCCAGCCAGGAAGTTTTATTTTTAACAATGGCTTCAGTTACCATGTACCTATTTGTTTATAGCTCTTGGATTTTTTTTCTGTAGTCCAGAATTCTTTTCTGAACTCCAGATACATATTGGACTATATACTTAATATTATCCATCAGATATCTGAAAATACTCTCAAACTTCAAAGGTACAATATCAGTCTCATGATTTTGTTACATCAAATATAATCCTTTTCAATTATTTTGTATATGATGAATGGGATCATTAGTCATCCATTTTGTCATGTTCAAAATCTAGGGGTCAACTTTTATCTTTCCCCACCCTCCCACATAAATCATATTTATTACCTAGTTAATTTTAAAATAGATGTTCATTCTATAATATCTTTCTGTCCAAGTCTATTTATACCAACAAAAACTTAGTTCAAATTGCCATTTTTCCTTGTCTGGACCACTGTAATTATTCCCTGCCTGTTATAAGATACATGTTTAACAGTATGTGCATTGAGACTTTTAATTGTTTCAGAGTTTTTGCCAAAGCTCCAAAGCTGAGAACAACAAGTAAAAGATACCCCTTAATGCTGATGTGCTGCTAGACATCTTTGTAATTTATTAGATAAACAAATTTATGATTCCATACAGCTTATGTAAGAGAATTCTGGAGTTTATTGAGAAAATTTAGAGAAAGAGAGAATGTTTCCAGGGCCCTGGTGCCTTCAATAAGAAAACATTTCCTATAGTTTTAGGGTTGATAAATTCTCAGTACATTTAACCTGGCAGGGATACTACAGATTTTTAAACGACATTGTGTTTTTTTTCATTGCTTACCTCTCTCCTGAGACTCTTGCCCTTTCCTTTGATGTTAGGCTTCATCTGACACTTAGAGATTTTGCTGCCTTTCAGCTGCTGAATTGTCATACATTTCTGTACAGAGATTAGCATGATTTTACAGGCAAAATTCTGTAGCCCTTTTTCACCCAAAAGTTCCCGTATCTTCCAAAAATAATTTCAAGTATTCTCCCTCTAACTATAACAGGTATGTAAGGTTATGAAAGGAACCAACGGAAGAAATCTGTTTCAATGTTTCTATTCCCTTGTACATGAGCTGTCTGGCACTTTGACTATGGGAACGGCCAACTCAGCTTGTTTTCTGACAAAATATAACTTTGCAGAATTATCACACAGTTTCATGGTTTAAAAGTCAGATGGCAATATATCTCTTCTGTACCTAGTTGCATTCTTGTGGTTACTGATTGTTTGACAATATTAGCAAATTTTTATGTCATCCATATTTCCAGCATGGCCTCCAATGTGAAGCTAGATTCTTAATTTCACAAAACTCTCCCAGATAAAAAGGGTTAAATGAGATATGTCAAGCAAGAATAAAACGATAGAAAATTAATGCTGATTCAGATAGCCTGCTCTTTTTTTTTTTTTTTTAATCATCTCTACTAAGCCAAGTGACATTTGGTGTCAGAATTTTTCAGAAAGCACTAGTATCAAAGACATCTACAGAGTGGGAGGCTATAACATGACTGTAAGTGCAACTTTTTCCATCTGTAGAATTGTTCGTAAATTGCAATAAAATACCTCATGGAGTGTATTTTGCTGAAATACATCACATTTATAAGGATCTGTTTTATAAATTTGACCATGTCAAGTACATTGGGTGAGACAATGGAGAACGCATTTCAAGTGTTATTTAGGTTACCCAGAGGTGTTGTTGGAAGTATACAAAACCAAAAACTCTTAAGAAATTATTTTTGTTTTCCAAGAAACTTATGTGATGGCTTTAAGTGTCAGAACAGGGCAAAAAGGCAAACAAAAGATGTATGGATCCATTTCACTGCCACAAAAGGTGCTGCCTGAAGAAGATGAATCACATTACAAATGATCTAATTTAAAGCAATTCAGAGATATGTCAGTGTGAAATTTAGTATATTTATAATTTTGACAAATGATTTATTATGAAGTCTCATTAATTAAAATAGTGCCAATTGAAATTAGAATGCTGGATTTTTTTAGGACAAAGACACAATTTCATCAGCTAGGTTTTGCTCCTAATGAATAAATAACTATGTAAATAATTTCTATTAATATTTTAAAGTAGCCTTTATATTCTTGTTTTTGTAACTGCAAAGGAATCATACTTCATACTCAATCTCTATTAAGTCTTTAGTTCATGTCAGGTGCACAGTAAACTATTTACTAGAGATTTTAGTCACCATAATCAGAATAATAATTTGTATCTAGAAGAGGAGGGAAAAACACTCTTCTTATCAATCATCGAGGAAATTTAAATATTTTTTTAACCTGAATCAAGACAGTTGGGGAATGTAAAACTGACTATAGGACTTTAGTGAAAATGACAGATTAAAGATTTTTGAAAATTCCCTCTTCCGTAAAAGCAATGAGAAAATTGGCAAAAACTTGTTAAAATCAAAACTTTCAGAACTCTAAAAACTAACAAAAGGCTTGCAGTAATATGAAGTCCATTCCCTGCCCCCACCCCCCGCCCACCCCAGGGAAAGTGGCAGAATCTCAATAAGAACAGAAAGCTTTGCGATGTTTTAATTTATCATAGTTCCACTTTCTAGCATCCAGCTCTGTGGTAGCCTTGAAAACTGACAGTCTGCATCAGAGTGAAAACCGGCAGCCTGGCTGCAACTGGAAGTAGAAAGGGTTTGGAGGCTCTTCAAAGACCCTTGCCAGAGCATTGCAATTGTTTGTCTTGTTTGATGGTTTACTTAATAGCCCACTTGCAAGGCTGTCTTTATCTGACCTCAGTCAGAGCTATCAGTGCAAAAAGCCTCTTCTCTGAGGCAGTTGCTTAACTCCATGTCTGACTGAAGCCATGAATAACTGTTGAGGCAAACAGTAGACAAACTATGAAGCTAAAAAGAAAAATCAGTTAAACAAAAATTCTGTAGGAGCTTTGCAAAAGCCCTAAGGTATTTCTGGGATTCTAAAACACTACACGCATGCTTGTGACTGTAAGCATACTCAGAAAAAAAGTGAAAAGTCCTTAAGCTCTTACTTCTCATTGATTTTGCAACTCTGTGCAAACAGAAAATGAAGACTAAGAAGGAGTTACCAACTGTCTGACTAAGTACTGAAAAATGTTATGCGGGCCCAGTGAGAATTAGAGCCATAAAGAAGGTACCACCTGAGGAGAGCTTTAGTCTCCCATCAGTCAAACCTAGCAGGAAGCCAGCTGATAAGGGGATCTAGGATTGATGCAAAATCTAAGAAAAGAGAACCCAGAGAGGTAGGTCTAGCTCTTGCCTTGAGAGTAGTTGTCCATCAAGAGAAAATAGTGGCAAAACTTCTGTTGGAAGATTGTCAGGGTCCAGGGGAAAATAGTAAACATTTCCAGAGAAATAAAATGGTCAGTGGTTTCCAGGGGCTCGAGGGTAGGAGGGGAGAGGTATGATTGGTTACCAATAGACATAAGGAACTTTTGCCATAAGGAAAATATTTCTTATCTGGGTGTGGCATTTGTTAAACAGGTGTATATTCATAATTCAACTCTACACTTAAAACAGATATATTTTAGTGTATATAAACCTAACTCAGTAAGTTAGACTTAAAAAACAAATACTTCCTGAATCATAAGACAAAGATAAACAGCCCAGCTAAAAATAGGCAAAGAAAATTGAAAGGCAATTTACAGAAGAAAGAACTTTTGTGACCCTTCCTCACCTACCAGAAATAAGAAGGTGCTCAAACTCTGGAAAATTTAGTAAACTATAGATTTATATAACACCGAGATAAATTTATACAACACTGATAAATTATAAATTTATACAACACCAATAATTTATACAACACTCTCCTCCTGCAGAGATATAAAATGTTTCTACAGTGTATGTCTAGAAATGAAATTACTGGGTCATAAGGAATGGACTTGTATAACTTTCAAGAGCTTCTTATTTTTTTCTAAAGTTGTTGTTCCAGATTACATTCTTACCCTGACGTCTTCATTCTTCCACACTTTACACAAGTGTTTAAAATTTTTGCCAATAGGAAAAATCTGTTTTATTATTTATTATTTTATTATTTAGAATGTTTTTCTAAATCTATTTTTTTCTATTGGCAAAAATTTTTTCCTCCTAAGGCACCATTATAAACATGCAGTCAAATAGCATGCAAGGCTACTAAGTTTGTTCCTTCCCTTTTGAAGGAATTACAATCTTCCACCTTTTGTGAAGCCATAGAGACACAAAGAGTGTGAAGAATGCTTCTGTGGCATCTGATGCTCTATCCTATGACTCAATCCCAGAGCCTAGTATAAATTTAAATAGGCACAACTACACTCCTGTTGACTCTTGTAAAAGGGGCTCTGTAGTGAATTATGCAATGATTTCCAACCTGCTGAGAAAGCTTTATAAAATAAATTATTACAAAAGTATCAAGTTGTTATAGTTTGATCTGTGATTGTTTTAATGCCCTAAGGAACTGAATGCTGTACAGACACTGATGCTGAAATTAGAGTTGTGAATGAGTTTCAAGTCTTGTGTGTCTGTCATTAGCCAATTAACAGAAACTCCTTCATATGTGCCTAAGCACACTGCGTAATAGTTAAAGGACAATGAGTCTACTAAAAAGATTAGCTGCTCCAGAATAAGTTTTTCAAGAGGCTTTTGAGCCAAGATAGAAAGACAGGACAATTTCACTTTATTGTGAAATAATATTCCATTAACTAAAAAGCCAACCATTTCCAAGCTAAACATATTGAATGAATCAGTAGCCTAGATTATCCAAAATGCAACAATTATTTTTAAAAGATGTTACTTTTACAATTTGTCAGGAAGTCAAAGCATGAACCCTGAACAGAATGCAGTGAGCAAACGTCAGAAGGTTGGATTCTCAGTCCCAAGTCTGACCACAAGCTGACTGACTCTTGTAACCTGTTTATCTCTAATAAGCTCTAGTTTCCAATAGGAGTCTGGTAGAACCGTATGTCTTTGAAGACCTTATCCAGCTCTCAAATTCTATTAAGGTGTACCATATAAAATTGCAATATTTGATCAATTTTGTCTTCAGAAATGGCTAGGTCGTGTGGTTAAATCTAAAAAATACGAATCTGAGAGACTTTATGGATGCTTGTAAAAACCTATGAGTTTTTTTTGACAAAGATTATTGAATATCCTGATTTCTGTCTACAAGTAACTTCAAAATATCTGATTGGAATTTTGGCATATTCAGTCCAATAAGGTTATTTTTATTGGAGAGAAAAGCAATCAATTAAACATGTTATTTAATTGATTCATTTGAGCAATTGAATCAAAAGCCACTCTCTACTGCATAGATTATGCAATTCAAAATATGTGGTCCCCCCTCATTAGGTGCTAAGATACACATATCCTATTAAACAGATTATTTATTCACATATTAAATCTCATTGGAAATTTTATACTTTACTGCTATACCTAACAAAAGCAAAGAACCATTTTTAAGTTAATAT
Source organism: Colobus angolensis palliatus (assembly GCF_000951035.1). NCBI lineage: Eukaryota > Metazoa > Chordata > Mammalia > Primates > Cercopithecidae > Colobus > Colobus angolensis. The sequence continues at coordinate 5,842,814 of NW_012115489.1, read as the reverse complement.
GTATTTTTCTAAATCAACTAAAATATTAATATGTATTAATGGAATTCTTATCAATCTCTTGTAAGTGTAGCTGTCCTCAGGGGTTTCTCATGAGCAGCAAAGTGATTTGATTGGAGTTCATATTTTTTCCCATTTAAAAACTGTCCTACTTCATCAGATTCAATATGTAGCTTTTTCCTAGAAACTTGTTTTTGTAATGTACATTTTGAAGGAGTGGAGAAGATAATCCATTTAGTTCCTAAACTCTTGGTTTGGTTTAGTTGTGGGAGCATGGAATTGAGAAGGTGTTACTGTGATCCAGCCTTCACCCTGAAACCAAAATCATCTGCCCTACACTGCTTGGACACTGAGAACCAAAACTACCTAAATCCTCATCTCCTCCAAAACAGACAAAACAAAATAAAGCAAAACAACTAAACCTTACTGTCTATATTGCTGGAAAGATCTTTGAATCCTTTGTGCCAACATCTTTACCTTTTTATTTCCAGCAGTCCAGAAAAGTTGGTCAATTCTTATGCAATCCTAATGAAGTCCTCCCTTTCACTTTTCCTCCATCTTACACAAAATTTCCAATTGTTAATAAATTCTGTTCTTGCCCTATTCCCTTCATGACACTGCTGAAACTTTGTGGAGATAGATGGTGTTGTATATTATATTAAGCAATAAACTAAGTGTCTTAACAGGTGGTGTTAGTGATATTTGAGAGCTGGCATTCAACAGCTTACTTTACAAATTCACCAGCATGGTTAGGATTACATGCTGAACATTCCTGGCCTCAATTTGAAAAGCCATAAAATTCAACCAGAGTATTGTAATCTTGCATTGCAATTATAAGTTATAATTTCACTAATTTGTCTTTATTTTGTAGGATTACTAAGAAAGTCTACTTAAGGACTTAGGTAGGCTTTATGTTTATTCATTCAACATATAGTGTGTAACTAATTTGAAGCAAGCATTTTTCCAGGCTTTGGGGATATAGTGGTAAACAAGGTGGTATGCTCTTAGTGTTCATGGTGTTTACATGCCAGGGGAAGGAGATAGATAATGGTCATGTGAACAAGTGAATAAACAAGATCACTACACGCTGTACTACTATAGGAAGGAAATAAATGGTTGAGGACCTAGCAAGGACATAGGATCAGACAGACTGAACAAGAAAGACATTGTTGAATCGGAGATATTTAAGCTGAGGTCTGAGGGAGGGAGATCAGCCATCCGTTGAAGGGCCAGAGGAAAATCTTTTCAAGTAGACAGAATAATGGAACAAGTGGAACCTAATTAAACTAATGAGCTTCTGCACACCAAAAGAAACTATCAGCAGAGTCAACGTTGACAATCTACAGAATAGGAGAAAATATTGTAAACTGCATCCAACAAAGGTCTAATATCCAGAATCTATAAGAAACTTAAATCAACAAGCACAAAATAATCGACTCCATTAAATAAACGGGCAAAGGACATGAACAGACACCTCACAAAAGAAGACATATGCATGACCAACAAGCATATGAAAAAACGGTCAACATCACTAATCATTAGAGAAATGTAAATCAAAATTATGATAAGATACTATCCCATGCCAGTCAGAATGAATATTATTAAAAAGCCAAAACATAACAGACACTGGCGTGGTTGCAGAGAAGGGGGAATACTTACACACTGCTGGTGGAAATGTAAATTAGTTCAGCCATTGCAGAAAGCATTTTGAAGATTTCTCAAAAAAACTCAGAACTGCCATTTGACCCAGCAATCCCATTCATGGGTACATACCCAAAGGAATATAAATTGTTCTACCATAAAGACACATGCATGTGTATGTTCATCGCAGCACTATTCACAATAGCTAAGACATGGAATCTACCTAAATCATCATCAATGATGTACTGGATGTGAAAATGTGGTACATATACACCACGGAATACTATGCAGCCAACAAAAAATGAAATCATGTCGTTTGTAGTAATGTGGATGGAACTGGGGGCCATTATCATAAGTAAATTAATGCAGGACCAAAAACCCAAATACCACATATTCTCATTTATAAATGGGAGCTAAATACTAAGTACATATGGGAACAAAGAAGCAAACAGTTGACACTGGAGCTTACTTGAGGGAGGAGGGTGGGAGGAGGATGGGGATTGAAAAACTACCTATGGCATTTATGCTCATTACCTGGGTGTGACACACAATTTACCCATGTAACAAACCTGCACATGTACCCCCGAATCAAAAATAAAAGTTGGAAAGAGGAATCAAAGGAAACAATTTATTTTTCAAAACTGTATATGTGGGTGTCATTTGGAAACAAGCCTACTTTCTCTGAGACGTTGCTACAAAAATACTTTTCCTCCCTGTACCAGTTGAAAATCCATCCTGTTGGAGGGCGGAGCAAGATGGCCGAATAGGAACAGCTCCAGTCTCCAACTCCCAGCGCGAATGACACAGAAGACCGGTGATTTCTCCATTTTCAACTGAGGTACTGGGGTCATCAAACTAGTGAGTGCCGGACAATCGGTGCTGGTCAGCTGTGGCAGCCCGACCAGCGAGAGCTGAAGCAGGGCGAGGCATCGCCTCACCTGGGAAGCGCAAGGTGGTAGGGAATCCCTTTTCCTAACCAGGGGAACTGAGACACACAACACCTGGAAAATCGGGTAACTCCCACTCCAATACTGCGCTGTAGGCTAACGGGCACACCAGGAGAATATACCCCACGCTGGCTGGGAAGGTCCCACGCCCGCAGAGCCTCCTTCCTGGCTAACACAGCAGTCTGCGGCGATCTAACTGCAGGGCAGCAGCGAGGCTGGGGGAGGGGCGCCCACCATTGCTGAGGCTTAAGTAGGTAAACAAAGCCGCTGGGAAGCTCCAACTGAGTGGAGCTCACAGCAGCTCAAGGAAACCTGCCTGTCTCTGTAGACTCCGCCTCTGGGGACAAGGCTCAGCTAAAAAAATAACAGGGGAACCAGCGGAGGCCTGTGCGCAAACGACTCTGACAACTTGGAAGAGAGCAGTGGATCTCCCAACACGGAGGTTGGGATCTGAGAACAGACAGACTGCCTGCTCAAGTGGGTCCCTGACCCCTGAGTAGCCTAACTGGGAGACATCCCCC
>NW_012115489.1:5794410-5834731 GCF_000951035.1 Colobus angolensis palliatus | reverse complement strand
CTGCACGTTATGCACATGTACCCTAGAACTTAAAGTATAATAATAATAAAAAAAAAAAAAGAGAGAGAAAAAAAAAAGAAAATCCAGGCTGTTATAGCCAAAAAGGGACTTGGCTCACTTTCCCAAAGCATCTTCATTTGTATTAATTTACCCATTACTTAATATTCCATTGCACTAAGGACTTGCCTGCTTTGGCTTAATACTATTAAACCATCAAACAATGTAAGTAGTATTCTCCAGTTTCATCCTAACCAAGTCACTTTCAGAGTATTATTTGGCTTCCAATTTAGAATGAATACTTAGTATTTAGAAGGCAACCAAATAACCCTTAACATCATCATTTACTATGTGTGGATTTTCCCACTTAGTAATTCCATAATTTGCATGGATGATGTGTAGGTATACATACACATGTTTTAGTTCTGGGTGCCATGACAGTGTTAGACTGGGCAGCTTATAAACAACAGAAATTTATTTCTCACAGTTCTGGAGGCTGGAGTCTGAGATCAGGGTGCCAGCGCAATCTGGGTCTTATGAGCATTCTCTTACAGGTTGCAGGCTGTGGCTTCTCTTTCTTTGTATCCTCACTTGTAGAAAAAGAACGTTAGCTATCTGACTTTTTCTTTTTTTAATTTATTTTAATTTTTGTGGCTACATAGTAAGTGTATATATTTAGATCCCGTCATTTCCAATACATGTCTTGAAGAGCTTCCCCAAAATTTTCTTTTAGTAGTTTCATTGTTTTAGGTCTTATATTTAAGTTTTTAATCCATTTTTATTTGATTTTATATATGGTGAGAGATAGGGGCTAGTTTCATTCTTCTGCATAATGGATATCCAGTTTTCCCAGCACTATTTATCAAAGAGACTCTCCTTTCTCCAAAATGTATGTTCTTGGAACCCTTGTTAGAAATGTTCACTGTGGATGTATGAATATAATTCTGGGTCCTCTATTCTGTTCTACTGGTCTATATGTCTGTTTTTATGCTAGAACCATGCTGTTTTGGTTGCTATAGCTTTGTAGTATAATTTGAAGTCAAATAATGTGAGTCCTTCAGTTTTGTTCTTTTTGCTTAGGATACTTATGGCTATTCTGGCTCTTTTATGTTTCCATAGAAATTTTAGAATTGTTTTTTTTTTTTCTTTTTTCTATTTCTTTGAAGAATGTCACTGTCATTTTGATGGGAATTGCATTGAATCTGTGTGTTGTTTTGGGTAGCGTGAACATTTTAACAGTATTGATTCTGCCAATCCATGAACATGGAATATGTTTTTTTTTTCTTTTGTTTCGAATCCACTTCCATTTCTTTCATCAGTGTTTTATAGCTTTAATTGTAAAAATCTTTTACTTCTTTAATTTAGTTCCTAAGTATTTAATTTTATTTGTAGCTATTGTAAATGGGATTACTTTCTTGATTTCTTTTTCAGATTGTTTGCTGTTGACATATAAAAATGCAACTGATTTTTGTATGCTGATTTTGTATCTTGCAACTTTACTGAATTTGTTTATCAGTTCTAATAGTTTTTTTTTGGTGGAGTCTTTAGGTTTTGCCAAATATAAGATTATATAATCTGCAAACAAGGATAATTTGACTTCTTCATTTTTTCTTTCTCTTGTCTGATTGCTCTAGCTAAGACTTCTAGTACTTTGTTGAATAACAGTGGTGAAAGTAGGCATCCTTGTCTTATTCCAGATCTTTGAGGAAAGACTTTCAGTTTTTCCCCATTCAGTATGATACTAGTTGTGGATCTCTTGCATATGGCTTTTATTGTGTTGGGGTATGTTCCTTCTATACCTAGGTTTTTGAGGGGTTTTATTATGAAAGGATGTTGAATTTTATCAAATGCCTTTTCAGCACCAATTAAAATGATCGTATGTTTTTTGTCCTTTATTCTGTTGATGTGATGTATTACATTGATTGATTCATGTGTGTTGAATCATTCTTGCATCCCAGGGATAAATCCTACGTGGTCATGAAGGATGATCTTTCTAATGTATTGTTGAATTCATTTTGCTAGTATCTTGTTCAGTATTTTTGCATCAATATTCATCAAAGATATTGGCCTATAGTTTTCTTTTTTAATGTGTCTTTGGTTTTGTTATCAGGGAAATACTGGCCTTATAGAATGAGTTTGGAGGTATTCCCTTCTCATCTATTTTTTAGAGTAGTTTGGGTAGGATCAGTATTAGTTCTTCTTTAAATGTTTGATAGGTAGAATTTATCAGTGAAGCCTGGGTTCCAGGCTTCTATTTGCTGGAATACTTTTTATTACAACTTGAATCACATTGCTTGCTATTGGTCAGTTCAGGTTTTGAATTTCTTCATGATTCAATCTCAGTAAATTGCAAGTGTTTAGAAATTTATCTATATCTTCTAAAATTTCCAATTTATTGGCATATGGTTGCTCATAGTAGCCACTAATGATCCTTTACATTTCTGTTGTATCAGTTGTAATATCTCCTTTTTCATCTCTGATTTTATTTATTTGAGTCTTCTCTTTTTTTCTTAATTAATCTGGCTAAAGGTTTGACAATTTTGTTAAACTTTTCAAGAAACCAACTTTTTGTTTCATTAATTTGTTGTATTGTTTTCTTCAGTTCAAATTCATTTATTTCTGCTCTGATCTTTATTATTTTTTCTTCTACTAATTTTGAGTTAGGTTTGATCTTACTTTTCTAGTTTTTAAAGACACATTGCTAGGTTGTTTATTTGAAACATTTCTTCTGCTTTGATGTATGTATTTATAGCTATAAACATTTCTCTTTGTACTGCTTTTGCTGTATCCCACAGGTTTTGGTACATTGTGTTTTCATTATCATTTGTTTCAATAATTTTTTTGATTTTTTCTAAATTTCTTCATTGACTCACTGTTCATTCAGGAGCACATTGTTTAATTTTTATCTATTTGTATAGTTTGCACAAATCCTCTTGTCATTTTTGTTTTTTTAATTCCATTGTGGTCAGAGAAGATGCTTGACATTATTTTAAATTTTTTAATGTTTTCAGACTTGTTTTGCAACCTAGCAAATGGTCTTTCCTTGAGAATGATCCATGTGCTGAGAAAAAGAACATGTATTCTGCAGTCACTGGATTAAATATTCTGTAAATATCTATTAGGTTCATTTGATCTATAGTGCAGATTAAGTCTGATGTTTCCTTGTTGATTTTCTGTCTAGAATATCTGTCCAGTGATGAAAGTGGGTTGTTGAAGTGTGCAGCTATTATTGTATTGAGATCTATCTCACTCCTTCACAGCTAACAATATTTGCTTTATATAACTGGTTGTTCCAGTGTTGTGTGCACATTCGTTTATAATTGTTATGTCCTCTTGATGAATTATTGTACAGTGACCTTCTTTCTCTCTTCTTATAGTTTTTGTCCTGGAGTCTGTTTTGTCTGATATAAGTATAGCTACTCCTGCTTTTTGTTTTTGGCTTGTTTGTTTCCATTGGCATGGAATGTCTTTTTTCATCACTTTATTTTTAGTGTACGTGTGTTTTTATAGGTGAAGTGTGTTTCTTGTAGGCAACAGATCACTGGGTCTTGTTTTTCATCCCTTCAGCCATTCTATGTCTCTTGATTGGAGAGTTTAGTCTGTTTACACTCAATGTTATAACTGAGAAGTAAAGACTCACTCCTGACATTTTGCTATTTGTTTTCTGGTTTGTTGTGGTCTTCTCTTCCTTCTTTCCTTCCTTCCTGTATTCCTTTTAGTGAAGATAATTTTCTCTGGTAGTATGATTTAATTTCTTGATTTTTATTTTTGGTGTATTTATTGTGTTTATTTTTATTTCAGGTTACCATGAGACTTTCAAATACTATCTTATGAAACATTACTTTAAGCTGATAACAGTTTAACAGTCTTTGCATAAAAAACAAATATGCAAAAAGAAAACTAATACAAACTCTATACCTTAACTTCATTTTCCTGCTTTTTAACTTTTTGTTGCAGAAACAGCAAAATTTTATTGTACTATGCCTTGAAAAGTTGTTATAGTTATTATTTTTTGATTGGTTCATCTTTTAGCCTTTCTACTTAAAAGTAGTTTATACACTATAGTTACAGTGTTATAATATTCTGTATTTTTTTCTGTGTACCACTGAGTTTTTTTATCTTCACATGATTCCTTATTACTCATTAAAGTCCTTTCTTTCTGATTGAAATACTCTCTTTAGAATTTCTTGTAGGAAAGGTCTGATATGAATGAAATCTCTTAGTTTTAGTTTGTCTTGGAAAGTCTTTATTTCTCATTCATGTTTGGTGGATATTTTCACCAGATATACTATTCTAGGGTAAATGTTTTTGAGCGCTTTAAATATGTTATGCTACTCTCTCCTGGCCTGTGAGGCAGCAAGTTCTCTTCTGGCCCAGGGTGTGTCTAGATATGTTGTCTGGGAACTAGAGCCTGGAACAGGGGCCTCAAAACTCTGCCTGGTACCCTATCCTACTGTGGCTGAACAGGTATCCAAGATGCAAGAGAAAGTCTCTTTGCTCTTTCCTCTCCTCTCCTCAAGCAGAAGGAAGGGGTCTTTTTTGGAGCCATAAGCTATGCAGACCAGGACTGGGACAGGGGAGGCATAAGCACTCCCTTAGCCACACTTTCTGGTGTCTCAGTAGGTTGCGTGCCCCCTCAAACTGGCTTTGAGTCTAGCTCAGCAATAGAATTCTCCTAGGAGTTGAAATTCTTGTGGCCTAGACTGCCTTTCAAATTTATTCAGAGCCCCATAGCACTTTAGGTTGTGGTGGCATGGCTTGCCAGAGCTCAAGGTTCAACCACTGGGATGAGTAATTTCCTTCTGGCAAGGCCCAGTCCAAATGCTCCCCCTGTGGATGGGCATTAGCTAACTACAGCTCAGTTCTGCTTTCTGCTGTGACAGGGCAGAACCGAGTTCAATGCAAAGTCTCACAGTCATTGTGTTCTTCTTCCACAAGTGCACAGGTTCTCCATATCACACAGCCACAGGGGTTGGGAGGGCGGTGACTTTAGTAATACAAGACTACTTTTTCTCACCTTCTCAGTGCTTCTTTCATCAACATGAAGTTAAAACCAGGTACTGTAAGTGCTCACCTGACTTTTTATTCTTATGAAGGTGCTTTTCTTGTGTACATAGTTGTTAAAATGTAGTGTTCCTGCATGGTGGGGACAATCAGTGCAGTCTCCTATTCTGCCATGTTGCTCCACTCCTGGCCTCTTCTTTTAAGAGTACGAATCCCATTCACAAGCGCTCCAATGTCATGACCTAATTACTTCCCAAATGCCTCCTTTCTAAATACCACCATGTCACAGGTTAGAATTTTAAACTAAGAATTTTGGAGATACACATACACACACACACACACACACACACACACACACACACATATATGCACACACGCATATAGATGTACATTTATAGTCAAAATTCACTATTTACAGTTTCTAAATTTACAAATTCCCCTACTTGCTGAAATTTATTTATTTGTAACCCAAAATAAATGCTTGGGGCACTTTTGAGGTTATTCACAGACATGAGCAGAGTGAAAAAAATTTGACTTGTTCAATACACATGTGCCCAGCTGAGGTTAAACAAGGCAACACTCTGCCTTTTTATTTCATGTCTAATAGCGTAAACAGGGTCCTTCTATAGTCTACTTATTGCCATGGTTGTTACTCTTGTGTGCTTCTTGTTAGTGATTTCACCATTTAAAATGCCCCCAAAGTGTAGTCCCGAAGTGCTGACTAGTGTTCCTAAGCACAGGCAGGCTGCAATGAACCTCATGGAGAATATATCTGTGCTTGATAAGCTTAATTTACATATGGCCTATAGTGCTGTAGGTAATAAGTTCAATGTTCATGAACCAGCATTTATTTACTCAGCAGTTCTTGAGTCAACCTTTAAGAAAAGGTATCTTTAAACAGAAACATTCATAAAACAAAGTTATATATTGATCTGTTGATAAAAGTGTGATCAGAGATTTATAGGAACCTCTTCCTGTCTTTTCTCTGGGAATAATGTGTCAGTATTTGCTAATTCCATGCTCACAGCATTTTATAAAACATAATTCCATGAATATTGAGAATTAACAGCATAGATTACATTCATAGATGTATAGTAATTCTGTAAGTTGAAAGGAAGTTTCTATCTATCTATCTATTTATTCATCCATTTATCTGACATCAGGTGTGGGATATTTCATATTAATAGAAGTCAAGCACATATTTCCACAAAATTAAAAACCACTGAGACCTAAGAACTAGCATAGACTTAGCATAAGCCTTAGCCTGTTTTGTGTTTCCGTGTGTGTGCTGTTTTTATTTTTAAAATGCATTACTTGGCTGTATGCTTTACTGCCCTCCTTCTTTTCTCCCCGTATCTGATATCTTAGCCAAATATGTCCGACTGCATATTGTTGCCTCACACCCATAGGGTGTCTTGTTTTGAGACAGAGTCTCACTCTGTCACCCAGACTGGAGTGCAGTGGCGCGATCTCAGCTCACTGCAACTTCTGCCTTCTGAGTTCAAGTGATTCTCGTGCCTCAGCCTCCCAAGTAGCTAGGATTACAGGCATGTGCCACCACGCCCAGCTAATTTTTATATTTTTAATAGAGACAAGGTATCACCATGTTGGCCAGGGTGGTCTTGAACTCCCGACCTCAAGTGATCCTCACACAGCCTCCCAAATTGCTGGGACTACAGGTGTGAGCCACTGCAGTCACCACCCACAGGGTTTTTCACCTTTATGCTTAGCACCTATTATTCTTTTTACATCAACTACTTGTCTCTCTTTACATGCACAGACCTGAACTATTTTCCTTGAAGTATTCCCCCATTCTCACTTCCCTACCTCCAGACAGCTATAATGTCTCACTTCTTTAAATACTATGGTCTCTTCGTCTCTGTGGCAGTAGCATATTGTACATTTGATTTTGATGCTTTGGGTACTTGTCTCACTCATTTTGTATTTTCCACTTTGCCTAACCCAAGACCTTGAACTTGTTCAATATATGTTTACAGAATAAAAGTATTTAGTTCTCAACAATTTTAGGTCACAAATCTCTTTAAAAATGATTAAAGCTTATTCTCAGAAAAAAAATGCAATTTAAAAGTTGCACTACATTTCTGAGTATTTGAAGCTCTCTTCTTCATCACCACCACCTCTCAAAGTCCACTAAGTCTTTGTTAAAAACTTCTCATTTACTTCAGTCTCCTGAGAATGACAGTGGAAAGTTGATGTTCGCAGAAGTCAAGTAACATGTCTCAGGCTAGTGGGAAAGGTGAGACTGGTGCTAACATTTTACAATTTTCATGATAGAGGGTTTTCTATGTGGATGACTTATTCTTGATCATAATAATGTTCTCCAGTTTGCTCCAAATGAGAAGACAGACAACTAAAGGAAATTTTGTTCACTCTTAACCATAGACGACTGTGCTGGTGGATGTTGTTAAAGTCAACAAGGAAAAAAGTATCATGTAGAGTCGATAGAAAGCAGTGGACAGAGAAGCAGGAAATTGATTACAACCCCTCAAACCTGTCATTTACCATTTCTGGGTCTCTACCTCAGCCAAAAAGGTTTGGGGGAATAAAGAGTCTAATAACCCCAGGGAATTGACATGTGTTCTTCAGAAGAGGTCAGTAATCAAACACTAGTCTAGTTGGTTTCATCCTGCAGCAGAAAGTCAGGTAAAGTAATTAGTCTCAACATCTTGGGGGTGCTGACTCATTTCCACTTCCTTTAGAGGAGACACTCAAACTCTGTCCACCTTGTTTCTCCATAGAAATATGATAAAGATCAGTTCTCTGGAAGCATTCATATTTCAAGAAGCTCTGTATGATATGCATTAAGGTAAATATTCCTAATCCTTGTCTCCAGGGTTATAGAAGGTTGGACTGTACTTTGCTGTTTTTAAGCCTGTAGCCAGACTGAATTCACTGTTTTTCCTTAACTCAGCATACCAGATGACCCTTGGTTGTAGCTATAACCAATCCTTTCTCAAGGACAAAATCACACATGCCTCTCTTTTCCTTTCCAGGCTCTGAGCTAAGGTCTTGGCATCTTTCTTGAATGCCCTCCAAGTAGTAGTCCAAAAAGATACCCAAACCCAGATTTTATGGAAATAAGATGTTTCCTGTAATATCTTTTATCTTGGCTTTAACAGTATGCATTTTAATAAAAATATTGACTTAAATTTATGTGTATGTTTATGTTACTACTCACTGATGACCTGCTTGATTGGATTAGACAAGTTTTTTTCCAGTTGGTTTGAGGTACTAGAATTTCAGGAAGTCTTCAGTTTCTTTTTCTTTTCTTTCTTTTTCCAGTAGCAGAAATTTTGGGTCAAAATGTCTAGGCTCTCTAGTGCTTGGTGCTGTGGAAATTAAGACATTTAGATATTCTGGATGACCCAACTTTAATCGTGATAAAATATATGTTAGATATGTTTTATTGGCATTTTTTCTTATCTACTGACTTTTATTTTAACTTTTTAATACAAAATCTCCCCTATTGATTGAGAATATACAAAATTACAGTTTTTATTGGATTGAGTTTGAAACATATTCTGATAAAAAGCAGAATTTAAATGTTGTAAGTTGCCAAAAAGGGTAGAATCACAACTTGCTAATAAAGCTAAATATACATTTAGAAATCAAAACATTAAGAAGTTAAGAATAAATACAAGTTTTCTTGGTCTTTTGTTTTCTTCCTTTGAAGTATAAAACACTTCACAAGTGCATTGCTATAGTAAACATTTAAACCTTATAAAAGTATATAGATAAAAACAACAATGTTTTCTTCTTTCAAATATCACTCAGTTCTCTAATTTTAACCAGTGGGTAATATTAACATTTTTAAAGACTAAATTAAATAATACTTAGAGTAAAGGGAAGAATACATTTTCTAATAGGAAGAAAAGTGATTTTAAATAAAAAATATGTTGAAATCAATGAAAGAATATTTAAAGCATGAAGATAAGGGATAAACATTAACAAGTAACTAATAAAAGAAATGAAAATATTAAAACTTAGAAGTCATTAGAATTTATGCAAAAAATAATATACACTAAAAGATATATAAATTGATAGATAATATTCTGATTATATATTTTTGTGAAATACATAATTATATATAATAATAATACATATATCTCTATACTATAAAACCTGGTGACTTAAGCAAAACCAATGTACTACATCTCACAAATTCTAGGGTTATGAATTTAGGCAGGGTTTAGTTGGCAATTCCTTTGTTCCACATGGCATTAATAGGAGTTACTTGGTATTCATCTGATTCCGAGCTGTTCAGGAAGGTCAATGTCAGACTCAATGATACCCAGTATTTTGGTAGGGATTACTGGAAGGCTGGGTTCAACTGGATCCCCCCTTTTCCATATAATTTCAATACCTCTCTATATAGTCTTTCTGGAAGAGTAATTGGACCTCTTGTATGACTGCTTAGGGCTCAAGAGAATATGGGGGCAGGCCCAGAACTGGCATAGTGTCAGTTCCACATTCTGTTGGTCAAAGCAGTTATAATCAGACCCAGATTCCAGAGGAGGGTGAATAGATATCACGCCTAGATGGGAGAAGTTTCAAAGAATTTGTGGCCATCTATAATCTGCCACAGATGGTAAAGTAAATGTGTGAAGTATGGCAAGAATGTAGAAAAAAACAAAAGCAGATGAGCAAATGAAATGAAAATCTTCCATCAAAGCAGAACCAAGAGCAGTTTAAAAATAGAATATCTATATCTTCAATAACAATAAGGAGCTCCAATTCATCAAACAAACAAAACTATAACTTAAACTAGTCAAGTGGCATGGATCCTCAGTAGAACTAACTGAGGAGAAACAACATGGCAAGGCCAACAACCCAGGACCTTTTGTTTGTTTTTTATATGAGGGTGTATTATTGTATTAGTTATCTATTGTTACACAATAAAAGAACTACCACCCACCCAACCACAAAAAAAAAAAAAAAAAATCTTACCATCTTGCAGTTTTTGTGAGTCAAGAATCTGGCAGCAGTTTAGCTATGTGGTACTGGCTCAAGATTTCTCAAGTAGTTTCAGTAAAGACTGGCAGCAGGGTTGCAGTGTCATCTGAAGGCATAACTGGGGAGGGTCGCTTCCAAGATGACTCATGCAGTTCTTGGCAGGAGATTTCTATTTCTGGCTACATAGGCCTGATCATAGAACTGCTCATGACACAGCTTCCCCCCAGAGTGGGTGATCCAAGGGCAAGAAGGTGCTCATCTAAATAGGATGATGCAATACTTCTACAATCTGATTTTGGAAATGACATATCATCACTTCTCCTGAATGCTATTGGTTACAGAGAGTGACCCTCATACAAAATAAGAAGGGGATAAACCAGGGTGCAAATACCAGGAGGCATGAATTATTGGGACCTCTTGAAGGCATGTAGAGGAGTATCCAAAGAATAAGGGAAACCTTTCCCTTCACTCTTATGTCACATCTGAAAACTTACATCTTTTGCAAAAAATAGTGATTTTTTTTCTACATTTTTACCTTAAATTAAAAGATGCAATCCCTCTTAGAAAAGAAAGACACAGGGGCTCTTAAGACAGACTGTGCATACACAAATTCTTTGTTCTATGCCAGCTTCATGGTTATGGTTAACTGCAATCTACAAGTGCCCACTGCAAATACTATCCTAAGAGAACAAAGGACTGGTAAATATCCAATGGCTTGCTCTTTATGAAGATAAAAGTATAACAAAACTTGCAGTGCATTGCAAATGTGTTTTGGAAGATAATTTCATTATGGCCATAAAAAGTATACAAAGTAGGTTTAGGTAATGCTTTTCACTCATAGCAAAAGTACCAGGTAACAAAAGATATAAAAGAAAATGGGGTATGTATCACATCAATATTTAGGTCTGGAAGTAAGATTTAAAGGTCAACTAGCCTGATACTTTTCAATTTCTTGACTTGGTTGAGTTATTTTAAATTTCTAATTTGCATACTATGAAATTTTCTTTCTGGAATGCAGTTCTATGGCTTTTGACAAATGCATAGAGCCATGTATCTACCACGATACTTGTGGTATGTTACAGTTCCATCACTCCCAAACTTTTTTGTGTGTGATCTCTTTGTTGTTAGCCCTTTCCATCCCCCAAACCCTAGCAGCCATTAATCTTCTATCTGTCCCTGGAGTTTTGCCTTTTCTAGAACATGCTGTAAATGAAATAATAGAATATGTAGTGTACTGTGGCTGGCTTCTTCTACTTTACAAAAAAATTGAGATTCTTCCATTTGTTGAATAGATCAGTAGTTAGTATCTGTTTGCTTTTATTTTATGTCAAATAAAATAAGTTCTGGCCTTCTGATCTCTTTTGCACTTCATTGTCACTAAAGTAGTTTTTGATTTGGCTTTTTCCCCCAGTTTTGGTCTTGGTCTGTTTGTGGGTTAAAACACCTTGGTTCTGTTCAGGACTTTGAGTAACCTATGTTCTTAACAGTTGTACTAAAGGGAGAGATGAATAACTGTTGTCCTGTAAATGATCCAATATATATTTTTGTGTCAGATCCACATTTTGTTGGTCAGGTGTTGCCACAATAATGTTACATAAAAAAAAAAACCACTCTAAAAACAAGTGGCTTACAGAAATTGTGTTCTTTCTTATGCTCCAGAATCTGTGGATTAGCTGGGGTTTGGCTGATCTAAAGTCAATTCAGCTAGGTGGCCCTGCTTCAGGCTGAGGATTGGATGTTTTTTTCCAGGCTGTGGGTTGGATATAGTTCTGTCCCTTTAAGTTTTTTTCTGTTTTCTAGTCTGAAATAAGTGGCCATGTGGGACATATTCTACTCATGTCAGATTGTTAGAGTCCAAAAGTCAAGCCAAGTCATGCAAACATGTGAAGACTGTGCTTACATTGTGTCTCCTAACATTCTGCTGGCTAATGCAGGTCTCGTGGCCAAGTCTAATATCAGTGGTGCAGGCAGAAATGCTCTAAGCAGAGTGTGAAGGAGAGATAGAATGAACTTTTATTGAACAATAATCCTAACTACTATCTGTGCTCAGCAGTGTACCTAATTGAATTGACACAAGATAAATCAGAATTTTGTATTTTCCCAGACCTAATATTTATTTGATAGGTCACGAGGCAAGTTCCTGACTCAAGACTGAAACATTACACAATTATTCCAAGTTTTTGTTTGACTCATTGGCTACCTCACTTCAACACATTGAGTTGAGGCAGACACAATGGGGCAGTGAAACTAAGAGTTCAATCCTGAAACCAGTGTCTTTGAGAACCATCATTACATATGTACCGGACTTTCATAGGCTGCCTGATGCCAGTTTAGGTGCTGTGATCTTATATAATTTAGATTGGGAATTATTACTTCTTTGGGGGAGTTTACACTCAGAACAGTCTAAGATGGTATTTAGTCACACAAATCAAATACAAGTAGAGAATAACAGAATGTACAGTTGAACAGAATTTAAACCACTACCCTAATTTCAAAGATCAGAAATTACAAACCCAGAAAGATTAAATAATTTTCTGAAGGACAGAAGCAGTTGATGTAAGATTTAAGTCTAGAAGGTGGAATTCTTTTGTACTGGTGATTAGAAGGTGAAAACAGCACTCACAGCTATCAGAATTTATTGAAGGCGGGGGAGTTTCATGCCCTTAGTTATTTGTCTAAGTGGGGTAAACTATTTAGCAGTTACGGCACACTTGCTGTACTGACAGAAGATTTCAGACAATGCAAAAATGGAAACAATATGTCTGAATGTTCAGGTATGTTAGAAGAACTCATAGGCCCATTCACTGAATGAGGATATTATTAGTCTGTAGCCGTGCTTTTGATCAGGGGGCTAAACTGGGTCCGTGGAATACAGCTTATCACAAGTAACAACGGAGGAGAGAAACTGAGATTTGTGGTATTTTATTACAGGAAGCAGATATGTTCTCACGGTCATGAAGGCATTCTTAGTTTTTGGAGTGTTTGTGAGCAAGCTGGGGTGCTCTTACTCTCATTCTGAATTGCCAGCTTCTAGATTGTTCTTCCTTCTCTGCTGCCACTAATTACGAGCTCAGGGTAGGGAACTCAGGAACTATTCCTTAGTAACTTTGCTCTAAGAAAGACCAGTTGGGCACACTCCTGTCTACCTTCTTCAACTAAGTTGAATGTCTTTCTTGATAAATCCAATCAGAAGATTATAAACAAAATAAGCAATCATGTTCATAAATGAAAAAAATCAAGAGAAATAAATATGCCTTACACACTTTGGGGGGCTCTCTATTATTTGCCATGTTTCATAGTAGTTGATTCAAATGTGCAGTTGACCATTTACAATCAGCTTTTTAAAAAGCACCAGTTTATTCACATTGTATTTTCATTGCTCCATTGTTAAAAAAAGACAATTGTGTAGGAATTCATGAATATGTATGCAAATTCATTCTTTTCTCTTTTTCTTAGCATTTTCCCTGATAATATTTATAAATTATAACTTACAAATTTAGTTCTTTCCTTCATCCGAGATAAGCATTCTTAAGCTTATATTGGAATCAGAAAGAGATTGTACATTATATTAAAATGATCTTAAGAAGCACTTTTCCCCATACATGTCTTGTTGCTTTAGTGGTTTATGTCCTATATGAGGGACTTGCTTTTGATTGGAATTGTTAGGTCTTTTTATATCTTTTAAATATTTTGTGATTGTTATTCCATTATGGCCTATAAGTCTTGTGGTAGATGCATTTGTATGGAAAACAGAAACAGATGTATGTACCAAACTCAATAAATGTCCTTTCACTTGTTCACAAAGATTAGTTTAGTAAAATTAATTGGGATTTGATGACAGTGCGACTTGGTAAATCAAAGAAGACTTCCAAAAGGATATGGATTTAAACTATTTCCAAGAAAACCAGAGGAACATGGAACTGCAAGAATGGAGAGAGTCAAGATGAGAGTGAGAGCCAAAATTAAAACACACACATACATGCGCAATAGAAAACATAAAAAGGAAGGAAATAGAGTGATTATAATTTTCAACGAAGTATTATTTGACTAACAACAATGGTAAAATTTCCATTCTCCAATTGCATGCTATCTTTACGTTAATAATAGCATCTAAATGTAGTGTTGGTTAAAGTGAAATAAATGCCAAGTTGTTTGGGAACACGTGAATACAGACCACAGGATGATTCATTTATATTTACATATGGGGCTTCACTTACCACAGCAGGACTCCAGAATTTACCAGAAATCTTCTCAAATTTTATAGTTTTTGACTACTCTAATTAAAAAAAAATTGTTTTCAACAAGGGATAGGCCCTATCTACATGCCTCTTGGAAACAATATGAACTGGATCTTCATTGCTAAATTACTCCACTAAAGGGAACATGTCTGGCCTCTGGTGTATAAGCTCCATGTAGTTTTGCAGATTTTGAACACTGAGGGGAAGTGGTGCCCTTTTCCTGGTGGTTCCTGTCTTGAAACACTCAAAGCAAGACTCTAAAGGTTGAACTAGAGGTCACCTGGTGTTTAAATATTACGTTGGTGTGAAAGTAAATTACAGTTTTTTGCAATGAAAGAAATGACAAAACTGCAATTACTTTTGCACCAACCTAATGACTTAACACAAAACTCTCCCTGCAAAATAACATTGGCCCAGCGAAATCTAGGAAATATATTGCACTATTTGCTTTAAGATGTAAACCAAATTCCAAATGTCTCATAGTTTATACAACAGCACAGCATTTACACAGGAATGAACATCACTGAAGAACCTGAGTCACAAAAAATATGCATCAAATAGACTGCATTCAGAACAAATAACATTACTTGTGAGTTCTTTGTGGCCAATATTTATTGATCATGCTCCCTCTGTCACTGAATATAAGTAGGAGGGCTTGTTCTTGGGATTTAGCTCTCAGTTTTCTGAATGCACTGAAGGGAACTTCCTAAAAGTGATACCACCCTCCAGAAAGTGAGGAAGGTAAAAATCATTTGCTGCAGGCTCTCAATGCTACAAACCTCACCTCTGCCCCCATCTGGGGCTTCTTGAATCTGATCTCTGAGGTAGGATAGGGGCAGTGGATGGAGTTGTGCAAGTTCACTGGCCACCTTGTTGACAAAAGAGGTTTATTGTTTGGGGATTGTTGTTAGCTGGCAGTACCAATGCCCAGACTCACCTCAGAATTGAACGGTCCACTCTGTAAAAGCTGGGAGCTAGCATGGTGAAACCCCATCTTTACTAAAATACAAAAAAAAAAAAAAACTAGCCTGGCATGGTGGCATGCACCTGTAGTCTCAGCTACTCGGGAGGCTGAGGCAGGAGAATTTCTTGAACCTAGGACGTGGAGATTTCACTGAGCCGAGATCACGCCACTGCACTCCAGCCTGGAGACAAAGCAAGACTCTGTCTCAAAAACAAACAAACAAACAAACAAATACACAAAAGAAAGCTGGGAGTTTCTCCAAAGTTCTATGCCATGACAGTACTTTCCAATAGAACCTTCTGCCTATTCTATGGGGGAAATGTTCTATAACCTATGCCATCCAAATAGAGAAGCCACTAGTTACATGTGGCTATTGAGCACTTCAAATGTGTGACTGAGGAACAGAATTTTAAATTGAATTTATTTAATTCTAAATGTACACAGCCATATTTGGCTAGTGGCTATCATATTGGAGAGTGCAGGGCCAGGCTTGGTGGCTAATACATGTAACTCTAGCACTTTGAGAGGCTGAGGCTAGAGGATTGCTTGTGGTCAGGAGTTCTAGACTAGCCTGAGCAACATAGTGAGGTGCCGTCTTTACAAAAAATAAAATAGAATACATTGGCAGAGTATGGTGGTGCATGCCTGTAGTCCTAGCTACTAGGAGGCTGAGGCAGGACTGGTTGAACTAAAAAAATTAAGGCTGCAGTGAGCCAAGATTGCACCACTGTACTCCTGCCTGGGTGAACAGAGTGAGAATCTGCCTCTAAAAACAAAGTGTAGATTTTTCATAACGCCTTGACATCCATATGACCCTGACCCAAACTTACTGAATATTATATAGGTAGAAACATTGCACTTTATGGTAAGAACATTAGTGAAATGACAACTTTGTAAAATGATTGGATGTTGATATAAAAAGATTTATTTGGGAAGCAAAGCATTGACAAATAAAGAAATCTACAAAAATGGATTCCAAATATTAATTCATTAATTACATATTTACTGGGAGGCCATTATCAGGATGCTTTGGGCTACGTATTAGGAATACAAAGATGAGAGACTTTTTGCTTTTAATAAGCTTCCAATCCAGTGGGAAGAAAGAGACAAATAAGGGGATATTTGCAATATAATGTGATGAGTGCCTGGATGGAAGAATGAACTACAGCTAAGGCAAAATAAGTGACTTTCATGATGTAGGGTGTCCCATCATCTATTGTGTAATTATAAACAGTTTGGACATAGGGTATTATAATGCAAGGTGTTAAGTTCTATTAGGGATGCAAAAATGAATGAACTAATCTGTGCCTTCAAGAAGATTTCACTACAAATCCTCACTAGCTGCAAGCCCATTGACCTTGGACTTCTCAGCCTCCAGAGCTGTTAAGAAATCAAGTTCTTTGGTTTATGTGGTATTCTGTTACAGCAACATAAAATGGACAAAGACAATAGGTTCGGTAGTGTACATTCTGCGCAACAGTTAAATTGTGTGAATGTGCGATTTATGCTTAGAATAACTTGTAAAAATACATTATTATGTGTGCATCTCAGAATATATCCTGAATTTCTTCATTCTTCCGTGTCCTAGGATGTTCATGCCCACAAGTAAACTGTATTTTTTAAAAAGTGAAATCTTTCTTATTGGGTATGACCCCTATCTGTATGGATAACAACCTTGTTTTAGGAAACCAAAAAAGGCATCGCTTAAATGTAAATTCATCATGACCTCATTCATTCATGAGAAGGCCTGACCAGAGAGGAAATCAGTAAATACCTTTGTGGCCACTTTGATTCTTTCATGAAGCACTTGCATGTTTTCATTTTGAAAGACATGAAATTTCTCTCTCTCTCTTCCTTTCCCCTTTTTCTTCATTTTTTCTTGAGAATGTCATCCCACTTTAGTAGTTATTATTGCTGTTGTTGCTTTCCAACAATTATAATAATCTCATTCTTTTATAATTCTTAGTGGCCCCCAAAGTGATAGAAGGCCATGTGTCTACTTAATGGCAGTCTGCATATCTTGTTTCAGAAAATCTGGCACAGACCTGCCTTGTCCTTTCTCCATTAATATTTCACTTACTTAGAACAGGAAAAGACATTATCCAAAGTTAATGAACTGATTCTAGCCTTCTGGAAATGAAGACAGGATCATGTTATCTGCCACTTCCATCTGCTTCTTAAATTCAGTGGCTAAAGAATTTATTTACTTCTATTGAACTGGAAATTTGAATTTCAGAACAAGACATTTTTCTTGGGCAAAGTCAAGATTTATCACTGAGACCAAAATGGTGAAGGTAGCAATAAGGTTTCTGGGTAAGTTTTACTCTAACAATCCACACACATATATAAATATATTTTATATACATTATAAGCAACAAATAATCCACACCTTATTTCCTCCTCCCAAATCATAATTCACTAAAATGCTTCGTAGATGACTTTTAGCCAATTCTTTGCCTAATACATTTCCTGTAAAAATTGAAGGATGTGGTGTGGTGCAGTGGCTCATGCCTGTAATCCCAGCACTTTGGGAGGCCGAGGCGGGCAAATCACGAGGTCAGGAGCTCGGAACCAGCCTGACCAACGTGATGAAACCCCACCTCTATTAAAAATACAAAAAATTAGCTGGGCATGGTAGCATGTGCTTGTAATCCCAGCTACTCAGACTGAGGCAGGAGAATCTCTTGAACCCGGGAGGGAGAGGTTGCAGTGAGCCGAGATCACACCACTGCACTCAAGCCCGGAACACAGTAAGAGACTCCGTCTCAAAAAACAACAAGAACAACAACAATTAAAGAATGTATTTTATGGCTTATTTTCATTTCTTTCCCTATTAAATTATGCATCATAATTTTCAGAACTACTGTAGCTTTTAAAAAATTAGTGTAGTGAAAAATTTTATCTAAGGAGGTTGTGCACATGCAGATACAATGCAACTGTTATAAGTCTTGACTGATACCAACTTCAGAGAAGTAAAAAGGTATGTAAGACTCAAGCTAAGTAATAAATTCACCAAGAGCTCTCTTCCTAAAATCTTCTGATATGGAGTCAAAGGAAAGAGAGAAAAAATGTATCTACATTCATTTACTGGAAACATTGTTTTTCAGCTTATATAGATAACATGATATAAATATAAAAGTTACATTTCTAGGATCTCACTGAATACAAAATTCAAATCTTGTTTAATATTTTTATATGCTATCATTTTTACTTAACATTATAAAAGGCATAAACTTTGCAAACAATTTTTAGATATGGGTCTCACTCTGTCACTCAGACTGGAGGGCAGTGGCGTGATCATAGCTCACTGCAGGCTTGAAGTCCTAGGATTAAGCAATCTTCCTGCCTCAGCCTCTTCAGTAGACGGGGTTAAGGGCACACACCGCCATGCCACAGAAATTTTTATATGCTATTATTATTTCTGTCATACAGACTTTTAAAATATTATATAGTTTTTAAGATGGGCTTTTACTATTTCTGTTACGATTACATAGTTTTTGTGTATGTGTGGCTTGTTTTTGGTATTGTCCATGGTATGGTTTTGTCGTGTTTTGCTATGTCATTCCCAGGATGGATTTTAAGATGGCTTCTCCCTTTCTTCCTTTTATTTATTATTAATTTACACTCCCGTGATATCACTCTACATTAATGTTTGACTACATCTCACATTATTTTATTAGAAAACATTTCTTGATGTGGGCCTCAGGAATCAAAGTGTTCAACTTTTTAGGGTAGTTGATGCGTGTTGCCAGATAGCTTTCTACAAATTCTTTGCTCCCAAGAAACCTGTTACTGCATTCATGTTACTACAGCTTCACCAATATTTAGTTTTCTTCTTTATCATTACCAACTTGATAAGGTGCCCCTTAAACATATTTTACTGGTTAATTCACAGTTCTTTGTCTATTAATTAGGTTTTAACATTTTTCACATTTCAAATTTGTATTTATGTGGCTTTTTTATAATTTCAATCTATTTGTCTGTGAGACTCCATATACTTCCTACCAATTTGTAGGCTCTATTTCAACTCTAAGGAAACTGTAGTAGAAACATTTTAATCATGTGTCATGATTTCTCATCTGGTTTCATTTTTTTATTCCTCATTGCTATACATGGTGCTTTATATCATAGTCCTTTAAATTTCTAGGATGTTTTCATGCCTCATCCAGAAGAAGTCGGCAAATACAGTGCTAGTACAAGAACAAATGACTAGATTTAATGACTGTAGCAGCATTGAACCACGTAGGGAAAGTCGCACAGCTGTTTTAGAATGGAGTTATGGCTAATATCCGTTTACTAAATAATGTTTGTTCATGTGTTGGTGGCAGACTCAAACTTCTTACAGAGCCTGTACCTCATAAAACAAATAATTATGTGTCAAATATGATTAGATCAAGTATATACTATTTTATTTATTATGGAAACTACCTCATTCTGCTTTTCTTTTTCTTTTTTGAGACAGAGTCTTGCACTGTCTCCCAGGCTGTAGTGTAGTGGTGCGATCATGGTTCACTGCAAGCTCCGCCTCCCGGGTTCATGCCATTCTCCTGCCTCAGCCTCCTGAGTAGCTGGGACTACAGGTGCTCACCACCACACCCAGCTAATTTTCTGTGTTTTTAGTAGAGACGGGGTTTCACTGTGTTAGCCAGGATGGTCCCGATTTCCTGACCTCATGATCAGCCTGCCTCGGCCTCCCAAAGTGCTGGGATTACAGGTGTGAGCTACCACGCCCGGCCTGGAAATTACTTCATTCTGAATGTGTCATCTTTTTTACTAAGATAATCATTTTTCTTTTATTCACATTGTCTTAAATAGAGTGCTTTGGATACAAAGATTATTAGGAACTGTTCATAAATTGTTGGTTTTGAAGATTGAATTGTGCTGTGAGTGTATATTTGTTACATATCTATAGTTAGTAATACATATTATCAATTACTGTGTAAACAATTACAAACTTAGCAGCTTGAAACAACAAATGTTTATTATTTTACAGTGTCTGTGGGTTAGGGGTATGGACATGGCTTAGCTAGATCTTTGAAAGCCTCTTATGAGGTTGCAGTCAAGTGGTTGACCAGACCAAGAGTCATCTCAAGGTTACATTGAGAGTGGGTCTTCTTCCAAACTCTTTCACATTGACTTGTCCACAGGGAGGCTTCAGGAAATGTCATTTGGCTTCCTCCACAGTGAACCATCCAAAGGGACAGAGAGAGCACTCGTAGAGAGAGCAAGAGAATGCCCGAGACAGAAGCTGCAGTCTTTTTGTAACCTAACCATGGCAATTTCCACCAAGTGTGCTGTATTTAATTCATTAGTAGCTAGTCATTAAGTCTGGCCCACACTCAAGGGCATAAAAAGCAGGAGGTGGAAGTGATTGTGGAGAGGTCATCTAAGTGATTACTTCCTCATCTGTCATTAGCTTACTACTCTCCATTGACAGATAATCACTCAAACTCTCTCATACACATACAATGTGAGTTGCACATTAAGAACTATCTAGAGCCCAAAAGATTTATACTTCATAAATCTCATAAAACCTGATAAATGATTTTTACATTAGTTTGGCAGTTTGTATAGATTTAGACCATTCAGGTCTCATCTTTCTATCAAATTATCACTTGGCCTGATTGAATGGAGTTTTCTTGAGATGTTTTGTAACTTTTCAGAATACACACAGCCTGGAAGAAAAAATCCAGAGATCTTAGACTCCTGATTTATTGCCTCTTTTCCTGTTATTTTAGGGAGTACTAGAAAAATATAGCTTGGTATTTGTAATAATACCAAGCCTATGGCAGAAAGCCATAGGCTGTAATGTGACTTTTGTGTGTATGAAAATAATAGCTATTTAGGTGAATCCAAGATGTTTTGTTTTTCCTAGCCTCTCTATTAAAAATAAACATCAAGAGTGTTGGCTTGGTGGTTGGGGAAGGAGTAGGGAGGGGATAGGTACTTGTTAACATTTAACTGGTGTAGCAGTGATACTGAAATGCCACTGAGAGATGGTGGTGCTGCTCATACAAACACAGGGAAATAAGGTAAATGAAGACCCTGCAGGAAATAGGTAATGGTTTTAAGATACAGTCTAATTGAGGCTTGACAGGTAGAAAGCCAGAAAAAATCTCTTGAAAGTCTAGGCAGCTTGAGAAACCCCAAATGGAAATTACATAGAGGCTTCAAACTGAGCAAGTGTTAGGCTGACTAATGGTTCCGCAAAGACGTCCATATCCTAATCCCAGAAACCTGTGAATATGTTGTTCAACATAGCAAAAATGACATTGCAGGTCTAATTAAAGTTACAGACCTTAACATAGGGAGATTATCTTAGATCATTCAAGTTAGCCCATTTTAATTGCATTTTTTTTTTTTTTATTTTTGTAGAGGACTACGTGCTCGCAAACGAGACGTTCCCCATGAGTTCTGCTCTTACAAATGAAGCAGGGCGTTCCTGATTAGTCCTGCTCTTGCAAAGGAAGCAGGGTGTTCCTTCCCTGCAAACAGGGAGGACAAAGGAGCCAGCTGCAAACAGCAGACCCTGGGGGCTGGTTTATGTATAAACATCTTGAAAATCCAGAAAGTCAGGGAAAGATCAGAAAAACAACAATGTGTCTTGTGACTTGGCAACATTCCACAAACGACTGTATAAAATAAAGCAGAGCGGGCCTTTGGGGTGGCCGCCATTTTTGTCTTGTCTTGTTTGTCTTGTGTGTTCATTCCTTTGTTTAGGAAACACACAGACCCCAACATCTGGCACAGTGAGCAGGGTCCGTAGCTCCACGAGAGCAGGGTCTGTAGCTCCACAAGAGCAAGGAACTGGAGGGGGAACACCCCGGGCAGGTAAATAAATGAAGGGGGACCCACGGGAAAATTACAGGGAATTCTACCTCTCTGGCCTCTGAGTATTTGCGGTTACTCCAGGGACTGTTGATGCCTATAGGAGTTGAAGTAAAAGAAAAGACTTTGAAGCAATTGTTTACCCATGTTGAACAACATTGTTATTGGTTTACGAAAGTGCAATTAAATCGAAAGGAATGGTTACAAGTGGTTAAAGTCCTGCGTTGAGCTCATCAGTGAAGGCAAATGATGCCTCTGACTTTGTGGACTTTGTGTAGTTCCATTACTCAAGCATTAGAATTACTTGAAACTAACTCAGAGCCTGGCGATACTGCCACAGGAGGTGAGGCATCTGAAGCTTTAGAGAGGAATGATCCCTGGTTGTTGAGGACAAAGAATTGGAAAAAGAGCTAATGCCTCCTTCATCTGAAGGAAATTCTGATTTGCAGCGTATTTTAGAGATGTTACAACAGTTGTTAAAATTGCAAGGTGCCGCTGCTCCTGTTTCTCCTATCTCTCCACCACGAGCCTTCCCTGTTAAAAAGATTTCCCTTTGCCTCCACCTCCAACCTCTTTGCCTATGTCAGGTCAGGTTTTCTCTATGCCTTTTCCTCCTGTAGGAGAAAAGAAGGAATTGAAGGAAAAGGATGATTTTGAGGAATTAGATCTATTCCCAATAACACGGGCTGCTTTCGGCCCCAATGCTCAGTTCCCAAACGGTGGCCAGAATGTGACTTTTACAGCCCTACAATTTAAATTTTTGAAAGAAATGAAAGCTGCAATAAAAATTATTAAGACCTTTAAAGGACAGTGGAACTAATTTAGATGAGTATATTTGGGCTTGTGTAGGCATTGGGGGAGCTATTTACAGTGCTCAATTGTTCGCTGGGGCACTTTCTAAGGCTTTAAAAGGCAATTCTAAACAAGGTATATGCTATCAGTGTGGGAAACCCGGTCATTTTAAAAAGGAATGCCAGAAAAAATTAGGCTCTTCTGCTCTAAAAGAGAAAAAGTTACCCCCTGGGGAGTGCAAAAGATGTGAAAAGGTCGACATTGGACAAATGAATGCTGTTCAAAAACTGATAAGAGTGGAAATTTATTGTCACCCCTCCTGGGAAACAGGAACTGGGGCCCGCAGGCTTGGGGCCCCAACAATTACAATGCAGGCCTACCACAATACCCAGTGAGCGATGGCTTACAACATCAAGGAATGACTTTGAGTCATCCTTAAGGGTATCACCCCATACCCCTGTTTCCCAGCTTTATGCTGCAACTAAGCAGAGTGCTGCTGCTGACTTAGCTATTACTCAACCTTATACTCTGTCTCCTAATGGAGGCATATATAAGTTAACTACTGGAGTGTGTGGCCCTTTGCCAAAGGGACATGTAGGACTTTTGTTAGGTCGAAGCAGCAGTGCTATGAGAGAGTTAATGGTGGTCACAGGAATTATTGATCCTGATTTTACTGATGAAATCCTTATTATGGTGCAAGTCTCACAATTTATGCACCTAGACGGCAGGTGAATGTATTGCACAATTGCTTTTATTGCCTTTTTTTCCTTTCTTATCTAGAGATGTGTCTCGTCAAGGAGGTTTCGGTAGTACTGGGAAAACTGTTTTCTGGGAAACTTTAGTTTCTGATCAAAAACGTTTATGTTCATTGCAAATTAATAGGATACTTTTTGAAGGATTAGTTGACACAGGAGCAGATGTATCTATTATATGTTTGGCTCTATGGCCTGATCATTGGAAAAAGAAACAAATATCAGTTACTCTACCCGGCCTAGGTACTGCTTCTATAGTCTACCAAAGTGTTGAGCCCCTGAGCTGTGTAGGACCTGAAGGACAACAAGGAAAAGTGTGCTTTTATATTGTTCCCATTAATATTAACCTTTGGGGCCATGATCTTTTACAACAATTTGGTGCTTTTTTAAGCATTCCTCATATTTCTTCAGCTGCCAAAAATATGATGTTCAAAATGGGCTACAATCCTTTAAACTCTTAGCCACTGTCCACAAGCCTCAAGTTTTACAATTGAAGTGGAAAACTACAACTCCTGTTTAGGTTGAACAGTGGCCATTATCTAAAGAAAAATTTAAGGCTTTAAAGAATTTAGTTAAGGAACAATTGGCTGAGGGACATATTGAACCAAGTACTTCTGCATGGAATTCCCCTGCGTTTGTCATTAAAAAGAAAAGTGGAAAATGGCACTTATTAACTGATCTTAGAGCTGTAAATGCTTGTATTCAACCTATGGGGACTTTACAACCTGGGCTTCCTAATCCAGCTCTTATCATCCCTACTTACAAATTGCGATATCGATTTGCTACCTTAGAAGGAGATTCAGATTTAAATAGTTCTCATCAATTATCCCCTGTAGCAGAAGAAGAATTGTCATTTGTAGAAAATAGAATTAGTGAAGCTCACCTTGATTATATTGCACCCAATCTTCCACTTTCATTGTGTCTTTTTCATACCCCCCTCATTAGCCAACGGCCGTTTTACACCAAGATAATAATATTCTGAAGTGGCTGTTTTTGGCTAATAAAGCCATTAAGAAAATTCACCCATATATTGATAAATTGGCTGAATTAATTATTAAAGGACGACATCAAGCTCGTCAGTTGCTTGGTGCTGACCCTATAAAAATTATTACCCGATTATCTAATCAATACATTGAATCTCTGTTGGAAACTCATAAGGGTTGGCGAGTGGCTTGTGCTGAGTATACTGGTTCTTTTTCTCAGCATTATGCTAGTAATAAATTGTTTGCTTTTCTGTAACAATATTCTTTACGGCCATATAATCCTGTCTCTTACACTCCAGTTAAATGTCCCACCTTTTTT
This sequence comes from Colobus angolensis palliatus, assembly GCF_000951035.1. Taxonomy (NCBI): domain Eukaryota; kingdom Metazoa; phylum Chordata; class Mammalia; order Primates; family Cercopithecidae; genus Colobus; species Colobus angolensis. The sequence goes on along the minus strand of NW_012115489.1, from coordinate 5,809,880 downwards.
ACTAATGCTTCAAGCAATAGAAAGGCTGGATACTGGACTTCAGACAATTCAAAAATTTCTCACTATCCATTTGAATCAGTACAACAAGGAGAACTTTTTGCCATTCTTATGGTTCTACAAGACTGGCCTCAAACCCTTTGTAATATAGTTAGTGATACCCAATATGCTGTATATGTAACTAAATATATTTCTCAGACTTCTTTACCATTATTTCCTCAAACTCCTTTACAAAAATTATTTTATTTGTAACTCTTACTTCCTGCACTGCCCCCCTTTTTCTCACTCATATTCATTCTCATTCAGCTTTGCCAGAACCTTTATCTTTTGGCAATAGTCAGATTGATTCTTTACTTGTTGGCAGTGTCCAATGGGCTCAGGATGAGCACCAACTATGTCATACTAATAGTTTAGGATTACAATGGCGATTTTATATAACACGCCGTCAAGCCCGAGCTATTGTCAGAGCCTGCCCATCTTGTGCTCCTATTATTGCACCTTTTTTAAGTCCAGGTATTAATCCTCAAGGCATTCAACAAAATCACATTTGGCAAATGGATGTAACTTATGTTCCTTCTTTTGGTCGTTTAAAATATGTTCATCATACAATTGATACCTGGTCACATTTCCAATGGGCTACACCATTGCCTTCTGAAAAGGCCGACTCTGTTATTACTCATTTACTTACTTGCTTTGTGGGTATGGGAGTTCCTGCTGAACTAAAAACTGATAATGCCCCTGCTTATTGCTCTCATAAATTGGCTGCCTTCCTTTCTTTATATCATATTCGTCATTCCACTGGTATTCCATTTAACAGTCAAGGTCAAGCAATTATTGAAAGAGCCAATGCTACCTTAAAATTACAACTTTTAAAACAAGAAGTGGGAGATGGGTGAGATTCCCCAAAACATCAAATTCTGAAAGCCCTTTTTACTTTAAATTTTCTCAACCATTGGCACCAATTACAGCAGTCTGCAGTGGTAAAATATTTTCAACAGCCTTTAGAAAAGCCACAAAACAGTAATCTGTGGGTGTATTATCCTTCATTAGAAGGGAAATATTTAAAAGGAAAAGTTTTACAATGGGGCCGAGGCTATGCTCTTGTCTGTACAGGTGCCAGAGATGAGTGGTTTCCATCTCGACAGTTGAAACAGTGCCATGGCGAAGAGGAGCCGATTCGAAGAGTTCCTCAAGGAATTTCAGGAGCTGAATCTGAGCACTCAGAGAACATTCACCTTCAGGACTCAACGTATGGAGCCCCCAACGTGGGGTCAACTGAAAAAGCTTACTCAGGAAGCTGAAGGGGTTGTTCAACAAGCTGGGCAGCCCAAAACCCCATTGACTTTATTCCTGGCTATGCTGGCCATAGTAAATTGTCAGGTAATGACTGGAGAATTTACATACTAGGCTTATATTCCTTTTCCATCCTTATATCAAGGTGTGGCCTGGGGAGACAGAGAAGTCCCGGTATTTACTAATGATACTGCTTGGATGCCATTGCCTTTTTTAAACCAGGATCCTGAATTAGACACTGGCACAGTAAATAGTTCATATCAATTTGGGGTTGAAGGGTTACCTATATGTCTTGGGGGTAGTCCACATTGTCTGCATCTTTCTCATGAAGCTTGGGCTGTTCGCTATAACCATAGTCATATCTCTTCCTTTACTATGATTATTGTGGCTCAAAGTTTTAAGTATAATCATACTGCAGTACTTAATGAAACTCTGCCCACTACATTATCTTTATGCCCCATCCCCGATGTGTCCGGAGGTGTTTCCCAACTAGAGTGGACTAGATGTAGAGGTAGTGGGCCACGATTGTTGTTAGAAGTAAAAGGGAAGAGTTGTAAATACCTTGTTACAGATTGGAGTGTACATGGAGATTTCCAGACTAAATTCAGCCATGTCAACCTGCGTTGACATAAAGGTAATCACAGCATTTCTGCAGATGGCAATGAAACTATTATTTGGCATGATGGTGGTCTATCACCTCCTATGCCACATTTGGCTAATACGTCACAAATACAAAGTCATATTTGGAAGTTGCTAGCTGCTGGTAAATCAATGTTCACTTTCACGGGAAATATGTCCTTAAATCTTACTAATATTGCTAACTCTTTCCATATATCTTTGCATTGAAATAGTTCTAGATATGTTATTGCATGTGTAAGAAAGCCTTACTTGTTGTTGACAGGAATTTTTAAATGGGATAATAATACAGGGGTAGTTAACTGTACAAACAATTGTACATTCTTAAGTTGTATAAATACTACTTGGTGGAATAATAATTGGAATGAGTCTCATTCCAATTTATATATACTAAGAGACAGAAAAGAAACCTGGCTACCTGTAAACTTAACACACACTTGGAGTGAATCTGCTGGGGTTACCCAGATTTACAAGGTTATGCAAGATCTTGCCCACCGCAGTCGGAGGATGGTTGGAATCATTGTGACTGTGGTGATAGGACTTGTAGCAATTGCTTCCACCGCCGCTGTTGCTGGACTAGCTTTACACTCGAGTATACAAAATGCAGAATTTGTGCAACAATGGCATGAACAATCACATTTGTTGTGGCAGCAGCAACGAGACATAGATGCTCATTTGACTGAACAAGTGGATAATCTGGAGCAAGTGGTTTCTTGGTTGGGAGATCAGCTAACAGTGTTGAATACCCGAGCTTTGTTGAAATGTGATTGGAATACTACCCAATTTTGTATTACTCCTGTTCCTTTTAACAGCACTGTACATAATTGGACTGAGACAAAGAGACTTTTAACTGGTCATAATAATCTTTCCCTAGAAATAAAAGAATTAACACAGAACATTTCTGAAACATTTCACAATCAGTTACCGTTGCTGACTGGTGCAGATTTGATGACTGGTATTGCACAAAGTTTGATGTCTTTGAACCCTATGAGCCCTGTAAAAACTTTGCTGACCTCTATTTCTAGCAATGTATTGATTGTTGTTCTTGCCTTTGTCATTTTCACAGTCTACTGGAGACGGTGCCAAAGGGCAAACACCAAATCCCAGTGAGCCCAACATGTAATGATGGTTTTGAAAGAAATTCAAACTTGTAAATAAAGAAAGGGGAAATGTAGCGGACTACGTGCTTGCAAACGAGACGTTCCCGATAAGTCCTGCTCTTGCAAACAAAGCAGGGCATTCCTGATAAGTCCTGCTCTTGCAAACGAAGCAGGGCATTCCTTCCCTGCAAACAGGGAGGACAAAGGAGCCAGCTGCAAACAGCAGACCCTGGGGGCTGGTTTTTGTATAAACATCTTGAAAATCCAGAAAGTCAGGGAAAGGTCAGAAAAACAATGTGTCTTGTGACTTGGCAACATTCCATAAACGACTGTATAAAATAAAGCAGAGCATGCTGTTCGGGGTGGCTGCCATGTTTGTCTTGTCTTGTTTGTCTTATGTGTTCATTCCTTTGTTTAGGAAACATGTGGACCCCAACATTTTTTTTTTTTTTTTTTTTTTTTAATTTGAAGAGGCAGGAAGGAGATGCAGCAGAAAGGGAAATCAGAGAGATTTCAAGCATAGAAGGATTTGGTGCAGTGTTGCTGGTTCTGAGATGGAAGAAGCCACGTGCAAGGGCTGAAGAGAGGCCTGTGGAAACTGAGGATGGCCTGCAGTTGACAGCCTGCAAAGAAATGGAATCTCAGTCATACAACTGCAAGGAATTAGACTCTGCCAATGTCAGTGAGCTTGGAAGCAGATTCTTTCCTAGAGCCCTAGTCAGGGACACAGCCTTGCTGACACCTTGATTTTAGCCTGGCGAAATCTGTGTGGGACTTCTAACCCACAGAAGTGTGAGATAATAAACGGATATTTTTCTAAGCCACTAAACTTGTAGTAATCTGTTATGGCAACAATAAAAAATTAAGACAAAGTGTATGAGATACAAATCTTTTTTTCTAATACACAGGAGTGAGGCAGGCAGCTGGTTATGGGGATAGGTGAAATTCTCCTTAGGAACCAATATTTGAGGGGAGTTCCAAGGTGTCTACAAGGCTCTATCAACCTAAGGAATTTAGTGCACACAGAAAGGAGCATGAGGGATGTCCACAGAAGGCACTAACTCATTTCCCACATAATGTGAAGCAGGCTGCTCAGCTGAGTCTAGTTTATATTGCACTCCCCCCCACCTCCCGACTCCACCACCACCCCTTTCTCATAGACTTGGGAGAGTTTCAGCCCAGCCCAGCCCAGCCCTCAGGCCCCTACATGGATATTGAGAGCAGCTGGGAAGGGGATGAAACAAGAAAGAGCTGACATTTAGGTAATAAAAGAGGGCAAGCATAGAAGCCAATAAACCAAACAAGAATAGACCTCATCAATTAACCCCCACTAAGGCAGGGTCTCAGCATGAAAACAGATTCATCGCGGAGGTATATAATGCATGAGACAGGCAGAAAATATTTAATAAAGTAAAAAGAAAAAAGCTCCACCCTCTATTAAAGAAACAGGTGCTTCAAATTAGTGATGTAACAAACATATTCCTTAGCAAAATGAGAGTCATTCTCTATTAATGTGCCTTATGTTTCTCATTACATCAGCAAAGAAGGAAAAACAATTCATAAGATTCAATTTAGACTGGAATTTGTCTCTAATATGTGGTGGGAAACTTGGAAATTTCTATTGCAATGGCCCAACAGTTGTGTAGAGTGATGAATGAAAATGTTTCAATACTGTTTATATTTGAAATGTTTCTCCTAAAAATGTAGTTGGCTTTGATCTCATGGTTATTGTCTATCTTGGAACAATCATATTGCCTCATTAGGTCCCTGGGTTGCTCAGAACTAAAATATCAACCTATCAATGAGGCTTGTATCCCTAGAGTCACCTGGTTTTCTCACCTTCATTTTGATCTTATACTGATTTCTTCATCTATTTATTTCTATTCTGTTGCATTCTGTGTATTTGGCCATGAATTTCAGACTCCTTTTAAGAATGAGACTAAGAAAGAAAGAGTAAAGGAGAAATGGAAGAGAAAGGGATGGAAAAAACATACAGGCATTTATTTCCCCTAACAGATGGCTAGGCACAGCCTTAATCTGGGTACATGTCTGCTACAGACATAACAGGAAAAAGTTAAGTGTGTTAATTCCTGGGTACACAGCCATTTGTAAATATTAAGGGTCATTGACTGGTTTGAAAATTTCAACTGTGACATTTCTGCTCCTTTGGGTGACTGAATTCATTTGTTGATCTGGTGGAAAGTCTTGCTTGACAGAGAAACTGCCCCTATTGGCTTCCTTCCTAAGTTCTGTGTTTTGAAAGTGTTCTATGCCCAGTAGCAAATGAGGCACATCAGACACTCCACATATACTTACATTTTGAGATGGTCTTTCCATTTTTTTGAAATTTATGCAATTAGCCTGTGGCAACTCTACTAAAAGTAGATAGTAATAACTTTCTTTTTATCACATGTATAGCTTATAATATGCTTTCAAATACATGATTCTATTTGATCTAAACAGGCTTATAATGAGGTATGTTTAACAATTTATAAATCTGAATCACAGCCAATGAAATTTCTAGCCAAATATGTTCTTATGTCTTAAGAGCTCCAAATTTCATTTTTCTCATTTTCCTTTCCTTTTACTTACTCTATTTAATACTTTTTTCATTCACTCATTGATTTTCTTATTCATTTACTTTTTTCTTTCAATTTTTTTTTTTTTGTGAACGAGCTTACTGTGCTTTAAAATGCAAGAAGTCATCTTTCTATACCCCTTTCCCTTCCTGTTTTATGGACTAATAAGAGGCTGGTGCAGAAATCTACTTTCTGTTTTTTCTTTTTGTGATGAAAGCATGGCGTGGGCTTCTGTTCTGTCACAGGTAAAAGGCATAAATGCAGTCTTTCTTGGCATGTGTTTTTGTCACCTCCCTCTCACCCTGATGATTTACATCAGAACAGCCTTTGTCCAAGATGCAGAGAAAGAATTCTTAGTTACATTGGGGAGGCAAAACTGTGATAAAACAAGATATCACCACTTAATCTCCTACTGTACTCTAAGACTTTCACTGAAAAACTATGTTTCTAGCTGTTTCAGACACTTGCCTACTGATTTATGAGAAAGAATATTTTTAGGTATTAGTTGACATCCTTTTTTCACAGTTTCTTGCATGTATCTTGTGACTCTACTCCATACCCAGGAAACTATGGCAGCCCACAGTTAGACTTCAAGGAATAAAATAAATAGCACTGCTGAGTGCTACTGTTTACTTTTCTAGTCTTACCCCTTGACCATCTCCTACTTCCTTGCAATTTAGTCTTCAGTCAGACTGAATTATACATACTCTCCCTACTTCCAAAGTCACTTGCATAAGCCATGGCTTCATTAGGGACACTGTCTCACTCCCATCTCCTTCATTCTTACCTCAATAATTCCTGTCCATTTTCTAGAACAGATGATACTTTCTCAGTGTCACCTTTTCTAACTGTTCAAACTGAGTTGATTGGTCCTTCTGTGCATCTTTTCATGGTCCTACAGATTTCTTCTTCTTGATGCAGATGTCAGAGTTTTACTCTCTCCATGGAGCTCTTTGTGGCTTGTGTCCACAACCTATTCCTACTGCCTTTGGTCCCAGGATCGAGTGATGTAGTAGCAGAAAGTCTAAGTGCTTCCAAAACCCAAGATCACACAGGTTTACAAATTAAAACCCAGAGTTCCTGAGTATTGGCTTCTATCAGACTAAAATAGAAATGTATGTGTCAGTGTGTATGACCAGCTGAATATTCTTCCAGGTCTCTATTTGATTATATGTATTAGAGGGTGATATGGTTTGGTTGTGTTCCAATCCAAATCTCATCTTGAATTGTAGCTCCCATAATCCCCACGTGTCATGGGAGGTACTTGGTGGGAGGTAACTGAATCACGGGAGCAGGATTTTCCCATGCTGTTGTCATGATAGTAAATAAGTCTCATGAGATCTGTTGGTTTTAAAAAGGGGAGTTGCCTTGCACATGCCCTCTTGCCTGCTGCCACATAAGACATGACTTTGCTCCTCTTTCAACTTTCACCACGATTGTGAGGCTTCCCCAGCTATGTGGAACTGTGAGTTCATTCATTAAACCTCTTTTTTCATTTTAAATTACCCAGTCTTGGGTGTGTGGTTTTTTTTTGTTTGTTTGTTTCTTTGTTTTTCGGAGTCTCACTCTGTTGTCCAGGCTGGAGTGCAGTGTTGACCTCAGCTTACTGCAAGTTCTGCCTCCCCAGGTTCCTGCCATTCTCCTGCCTCTCGAGTAACTGGGACTACAGGTGCCTACCACAACACCTGGCTAATTTTTTGTATTTTTAATAGAGACGGGGTTTCACAGTGTTTGCCAGGATGGTCTTGATCTCCTGACCTTGTGATCCGCCCGCCTTGGCCTCCCAAAGTGCTGGAATTACAGGCATGAGCCACCGCACCCAGCCAGGTATGTTTTTACTAGCAGCACAAGGATGGACTAATACAGAAGAGATCCTACAATCTAAGTATTGTAATAAATGTTTCTGGAAATGAATAACACTAAAAATTCACATGCTTAGAAATTAAGTTCACTTTACTCATCCTGTCCTGGTGTCCTTAGAAAGAGAAGAGAACTTGAGAAGAATGAGCCTCTTGGGATGGGAGGAAGTTTTGGCTTGCTTAGCAACAACATGACTAAGTGGTGAAGTTAAGCTTTCCAAAGTGCACCTGTGACTTGACTGCAGGCATCATGCAAGGACTCAGAAGAGAAAATGAAGCAGACAATTCAACCTCTCATCAAATATTAAATAAAATATAATTTTCAGCAGAAAACATTAAGTGCAACCAGGATTTCAAAACCAGAAGTGTCAAAATTACCCAGATCACATGGTTTGGATATAAATGAAAGTGTAAGAGTTATAGTCCCCCTATGTAGTGAATGGAGTGTGTGTGGAGTGCACGCTGTGTGCCTACGCCTGTGTGAGGGGCATTCCATTAAGAAGATTTCAGAGAAACCACCATGCAGTGAATTACTGGGTATATACTGGCACTGTGTTCTCTCAGCTGCTTATATTGAGTTGGCAAGATATGAGTCACCCTACCATACAGTAGATGATCGGAAGACCTCGTGCAACAAAAGCAATGAGACTGGGATTGTTTCTAAGTGAGTATGTTGTCCAAAAAGGGATGAGATGCACAAACTACAATATGGCAAAATGCTCCACCAGCTGCAAAAATTAAGCCTTAACCAAGATATTTAGGAAGTGGGGCAAGTCATTAAATTGTATTTTGTGGTCAGCTGTGGCTAACGTGGAAAATCCCTTTTTGTTTCAAAAATGTTATTCAAAGTTCTTCTGAAATGCATTAAATCAATCTCCTGCCTTTAAAGCTTATGTCTTTAACACAGAGCAGAATCAGTGCAGAAGCTTGGGAGATTACACTGAATGTATTCTCATCTCTAGATTTATGCTGGAATACACTGTTTTGTGTATTCTAACACGGACTGAAGTTTTTGCTTTCTTATGCCCTCTTCCTAAAAAATAAAATACTAAAAATACTATTAGTTGAGGGATCCAGCACTTTAGGTTCAGTTAATTGAAATTTTACTACACTATGCTTACATGGTGAACATATTGTATGTTTTGAGAGGCTTGCAATTATTTTATAGTTCAGGCTTTTAGGTTTGTTTTTTAAAAATTTATTATTTTATTATTTTTTAACACTGTGACTTCCAGTTACTACAAAACCATCATTAGTATTAGGTTAATAAGTTGGCTATATTCTCCTACACCCAGCAATTCAGATTCCCCAAATGAATTAAATCAGAGTTATAAGCAGCAGTTTTGTCTGTGATTATGCTTTTTAAAAATATTATAATACTATATTAAACTACCTAAGTATAAACATCGAAGGAGGCTATACTTAAACAGAGAATAAGATCTAGAGAAACAAAAGGCTACAATCAGATGTCTTACTCACTAAATTCAACTTTTTAAAGTGTTACTTGATCTATTATTTTCCCCACCCTTCCCCCATTTCTTCTTAGGCTTAAACAGAAACAACATATCCACATTCAGTTCCTGGTAGTGAAAGTGGGGAGAGAAGATATTTGATTCAAAAATGAAACATGTTTATGTGTCTTATTTTCTTTGAAGCCTCTACTAATTTAATTATCATTATACATTATGATTTTAACTTATCTCCCCATTGCACATTTAATACTTAACAGAGTACAACTGAGAAAGCCCATCCAGAAATGTCCCCTCAGGTGGTGCAAATCCTTTTAACTGCTTCCTACCAGACAAGATCTGCTCTGAGTTCTATTTTCACAAGGCTAGTTCTCTGCTAGTTATAGCTAATTTAAAAAACAAAACAAAGCTGGAAGATATCTAAGCTAGAATATGAATAGAAGCTGAGACACGAAGGTTTCATCAGGACCAGACATAATTTATTTTAGCCATAGACTTTCTGGGTAACTCCAAAGCAGTAATATTGAATAAGGGGAATCAAAAGTTAGGCTGGGGGCAAGGAAGAAGTTTGAGGGCAGGGGATCCTTGCAATGCCTATTATCCCAAGTCTTTGCATAAGGTTGACTCTTCCAATCTCGACAACTCAGGATCATTTCCACGAGGAAACTATTAGAAAAATAATCACACTCCCCCAAAGAATCTGTTCCCAGGCCGGGCGTGGTGGCTTGCACCTGTAATCCCAGCACTTTGGGAGGCCGAGGTGGGCAGTTCATGAGGTCAAAAGATTGAGATAATTCTGGCCAACACGGTGAAACTCCGTCTCTACTGAAAATACGAAAAAGAAAAAAAAAAATAGCTGGGCATGGTGGTGCACGCCTGTAATCCCAGCTATTTGGGAGGCTGAGGTGGAAGAATCACTTGAACCCAGGAGGTGGAGGTTGCAGTGAGCCGAGATCACGCCACTGCATTCCAGTCTGGCCACAGAGCAAGACTCCATCTCAAAAAAAAAAGAAAAGAAAAGTAAAAGAAATCTCTTCCCAAATGATAACAGAATCATTCTTTATACTAGCAAGGATAACATAACAAAATTGGTTTTATGATTTGTGGCCTTCTAAACTCTTTGTTGTGAAGTCAAAAATAAAAGCCAGCTTTGGCGGGTGGAGGTGGCTTCTATGAGACAAAACTACAATAGCTCAGGAAAGTCTACTGTGACCAAAGAACTTCTCCCAGAATGCCTCACCAAGGGAGAAAATGGAGGGCAGATTTCTATAAAAAGAAAAAAGAAGAGCAAAAGTTTGTTTTGGAGGTTTCCCAAATAAGAACCACAGCCAGATTATGTCATCCCTTTGCAATTTCAACACCACAACCAAAGACAAGTGATTCACCATGACATAATAATGTCTCTCACATCCATGTCATACCTGAGGAATTAGGCTCAGGAGACCCTGGGAGAGAGAATTTCCCAGGAACATGGCTAAACAATGGGATAAACGCTGAGATCGGGTTTATCCATTGGGATAAGGAATACCTGGAAGACTCTGCTTCTCCACTTCACTTGATTAATTCCCAGTATCCATGAAGTCTCTGTTTCCTCCCAGAGGCCATTCCTGATCCTCAGGACTATGTTGGATGCTTGGTCCAGGTGCTTCCATGGCATCCTGGGCTTATGTCTTCTCCAGTACCTTTCCCTCTGTGTGTAATTTTAGTTATTTGTCTTCACCAAAAGGCTGTGCACTCCTTGGTGCTATGGAGTATGCTCTTCTTTACCATTTATCTCCAGGAAAGGCCAAACCGCTTGCTACATAGTAGATGCTTAATAAATAATTGTTAATGGAGCAAACCATTTGAGCAAAATAAGGTCATTTCGGCTCAGTAACATCACCCAGTATCACATGTCCACACTGATTGGTAGTGGCTAACCAAAGGGATGGGTTGAGGACTTTGAGGCTGCAATGAAACTCTGTGGTAAATAGTACCAGCCTCAAATAGTGATGTCTGAGATGTTGTCTCTGCTCTGAAACTCGTCTTTTGATTTTGTTCTTCCTGAACCACTAACGTTGAATTCTATGATGTAGTTGCTTTTTGTTTACACTGAACTGAAAGCCTATACTGGAAGTAACAAAAAACAAACAAAACAATAAACAACAACAAATAAAACTAAATTTCAAAGAGGATAACTTTGAGGAAAATTTTCACTTACAGTGGCAGCCCAGCTATGTATCACAATTCTCTTGACTTCTAATTAAAGACCTATAAAGACACATGTGTGTGCACACACACATGCACCAAGGTTAACAGCAATATTGAAGGCTAAAGAGAAAACCATAAACGTAACTCATAGGGATTTGAGGATCACAGCTTTGATGGGTTTGACAGAGTAGTTGAATCAGGGAAACAAAAGAGCTGAAAGATAACATGAAGTGGCTTTGGCTTAAGCACAGTCTTTGACCCCTGATAGAAACTCAGGCAGCTGACTTCTGAGCTGGCCAGAGTCCTACCTTATTCTCCCATTATATACCAAACTACATGGTTCTTTTCTTTTTCCCCCTTTTAAAGACTTTACATCTAAGTAGATATCAAAGTGGAGAGGAAATAATTGTAATGACTATAACTCTTAGATTTGAAGTGAGGGATCAAGAAGTGCTTAAGCAGCAGGGCATTTGGTGAATGTAGCACTATTTCTTTATACACACAAAAGTACTCTGCTCTGCATCTGGCTTGCTCACATGGTGGCAACCTTCACAGATGAGGAAACAATGTCGTTTCATGCTAATACAGCCATATGTGGCAGAGACTGTTATATCTTCATAAAACCCTGTTTCCTTTTCATCTGGGACAAAGAGCTAGACCACATTTTTCCAATCTCTCACAGTTCAGTGCAGCATATGACTATATTCTGGTGAATGGAAAGGAGTCAAAAGTGATGTAAGCTACTCAAAGGCTTAAGTGTCAAATCCTCTGCACTATCTGCTACCCTTCCTCTGTTCCCTGGCCTGCTGCCCAAATGCAGAAGGTCTAATGAAGAATTTCAAGCACTAGCACATTAAGAAACCAATAGATGAAAAGAGCCTATAGTGCATAACAGACTGTGTGGCAGAGACACTTTTTCAGAACTTCATTTGACTGTAATGTAAAGGAGAAATAAATCTTTATTGTGTTAAATCAGTGAAGTTAGTGGATTCATTTCAGCAATTAGCCTGTAGCATAACAGATCATTTTTGTTAGCTAGCAGAGATTAAGGATGTATTCAGAATCCTGTGCATTGAAAAGTATTAGACTCAGTGTTCTGGTTATCTGTTGTTTCGATCTACCATGTATTACTCCAAATCTTAGGGATTTATAGCAACAATCATTTTATTATATTTCATGATGTCGTGGGTCAGGAATTCAGGCAGGCATTGGTTAAAGCAAATCTTCTCCAAGTGGCGTAGCTCAGGGTCTCACCACTATTTAGCTATTTAGCTGGAGGCCAAAAAGAATAGATTGAAATAAAATTGAATGAAAGGTAGTTAATTGCATAATTAAAGAAGGCCCTCCTGAAAAGAAAGCAAAAAGAAAACCCAAAATGCATTTGCATGATTAATACCCTCATTAGTCACATTGAATATTAGAAATGATAATGGAGAATATCTAATTACTTCAGGGCATGTAGATGAACAGGTTCTATCATCTGCTTTTAAGCCTAGTTTAACAGAATTCACTTCTGAGTACTTCAGGACAAATTATCCCTTATTTTCATTATTTCAGCTCTTGTAAGATAAGATCAATTAACAAAAGTGTTATCTAAATCGCTCCAGCCTCTACTCCTCCAGAACAGCTCCCAATAACGTAATCTACCATTTGTTCCTTTACCATTCACTTGTAGACTATAAAACTCATGTTGTCAATGACTTGAATATTGGGTCTTCAATGAGGTGATACAATATTCTTTGTCCCCATGAATCCTTTCTGATGAATGATGATAATATAAATCTATTATTTTATTATAGAAAGGAGTTTATTTGAAAATAATTAGATCTGGAAGCAGTTAGAATAATCAAAGAGTCCTTCAAACACTTTCCTTCTCCACCCATGGGAAAGAAAGATGACTGGCCAACTTATCCAAACTAAGGCATTTCTGTCATGTATTCGCTATCAATAAAACTACAGTCACATTTCAGAATAGGAGAAAATATCTACAAATTATGCATCTGAGAGGGGACTGGTATCCAGAATTTATAAGAAACTCAAATAATTCAACACAAAGGACATAACTAAGCCCATTAAAAAGTGGGCAAAGTACATGAATAGACATTTTTCAAAATAAAACATATAAATGGTCAAAAAATAAAAACATGCTCAATATCACTAATTGTGTTAGTCCATTTCACATTACTATGAAGAAATTCTTGAGACTGAATAATTTATAAAGACAAATATTTTACTTGTCTTATGGTACTGTAGGCTGTACAAGCAGGGCACTAGTGTCTGCTTGGCTTCTGGTAAGACCTCAGGAAGCTTCCACTAATGGCAGAAGGTGAAGGGGGAGCTAGTGAGTCACAAGTCAAGAGAGGGAGCAAGAGAGAGGAAGAGGCACCAGGTTCCTTTAAATAAACAGCTCTTGAGTGAAACATGAGAGAGAATTCATTGATTGTCATGAGGAAAGCACCAAGATATTCATCCACCAGGCCCACCCTCGATATTGGAGATCACATTTAACCATGAATTTTGGAGGGCACAAACATTCAAACCGTGTTGCTGACCATCAGAGAAGTGCAAATTAAAATCACAATGAGATATCATCTTATATCAGTCAGAATGACAGTTATTAAGAGGTCAAAAAACAGATATTGGCAAGGATGTTGAGAAAAGAGAACACTTACACACTATTGATGAGAATGTAAATTAGTGCAAACTCTTTGGGAAACAGTATGGAGATGTCCAAAGAACTAAAAATATAACTATCACTCAACCTAACAATCCCACTACTGGGTATCCATCCAAAGGAAAATAAATCATTCTGTCAAAAATATACCTGCACTCTTATGCTTATAGCAGCAATATGCACAATAGTAAAGATATGGAAACAACCTAAATGCCTATCAGTGGAAGAATGGATAAAGAAAATGTGACAGATAGATAGATAGATAGAGATAGATCAATCCACCATGGAATACTATTCAGTCATAAAACAAGAAGGAAATCATGTCTTTTGCAGCAACGTGGATGGAACTGGAGGCCACCATCTTAAGTGAAACAACTCAGACATGGAGTCAAGTACTACATGTTCTCACTCATAGAGGGGAGCTAAATAATATGTACACATGGACAAAGAGTGTGCAATGTTAGACACTAGGGACTTAGAGGGGTTGGTGGGCAGAAGCAGGGAGGATGATGAGAAATTACTTAACAGGTACAATTTACATTAGTTGGGTGATAAATACATTAAAGGCCAAGATTTCACCACTTACCAATATATGCACATAACAAACTTGCTCTTGTACCCCTTTAATTTTTACCAAAAATTCCTATGGTAGTGCTCTTTTATTTGTAGTTTCACTTTCCATGGTTTCAGTTACTCACAGTCAACCACAATATAAAAATATTACATTTAACATTTCATAAGTAAACAACTTATAAGTTTTAAGATGCACATCATTTCGAAGAGTCTGATGAAATATCTCATCATCCTGGTGCATGTCCATCCATTTGTAAAGCATCTCCGGACTGTAAATACTCCTTGCCCATGAAACACTTGGTAGCCATATGAGTGATCAGATTGACTGTTACAGTATCACAGTGCTTGTGTTCAAGTAACCATAATTTTACTTAATAATAACCCCAAAGTGCACAGTAGTGATGATGGTGTTTCAGGTATACCAAAGAGAAAGTGCTTCCTTTAAGTGAAAAGGTGATAGTTCTGGACTGAATAAAGAGAGGGAAAAAAAATTATTTTGAGGTTGCTAAGATCTATGGTAGGAAGAAATTTTCTATCCATGGAATTGCAAAGAGTGAAAAAGTAATTTGTTCCAGTTTTGCTGTCACACAACAAACTACAAAAATTACAGCCACAGTGCATAATAACTGCTTACTTAAGATGGAAAAGGCATTAAAGTGTTAGGTGGAAAATGAACAGAAACGGGTTCTGATTGACAGCCATTGGATTTAGTACTATCTGCTGTCTTGGAAGATATCCACGAGGATAGGGGGGACTACTGTAATTTGATTATGAAATAACTCCCATTGTATTGAAGGTTAAGAATGAATAAACATAACAGCTACCCACACATGGAAATGCGGTCTAGAGTTTGCCCATGCACCTGGCTTATTCTCATATATATATATGTTTTTTGGAAGAACTTGAATTTAAGCACCGATGGTGCCTGAATTTGTCTCTTGAATGCCACTAAAAAAAAGGTGTCATTCCACTTAGCATTTGAGTGCATATACTTTTGTAATGTTTTCTAATGGTTTTTAAATGTTTTCATTTTATTTTTCTTTTTTTTTTTTTTTTTTTCAAATTTTCAGAATCTCTTTTTTTCTGTAATCTAAAGGGGA
>NW_012115489.1:5772377-5788878 GCF_000951035.1 Colobus angolensis palliatus | reverse complement strand
GGTCTTCTGTGTCCTTCGCGCTGGGAGTTGGAGACTGCAGCTGTTCCTATTCGGCCATCTTGCTCCGCCTACTCAGAATCTCTTTTTCTCTTCATTTTATTTTTCTAAGCAAATCCTTAAAGGCAGGGACTTTGTGAATTCTCAACATTTATCACAATTTTTGCAATCAATAACTAATTGCTGAATAATTGAGAATCAAAACAGCAAATGTCACTTCCAGTCTTAGGTCTTGCAAATGCCGTACTTGGAATGTATGACATTATTGATTAAAATGAGGTTTGGGGATGTCTTTGTCTTCTAATTTTCCATGCTATTTTTATTTTCAAGGAGGCAGTATGGTCTAAGGCTAAGGATTGTGTACCTGAGCCTGGTAGCTATACATATCAGCTCCACCACTTTCTAGAATTTCAACCTTTTGTACCTCAGTCTCCTCATCTTTTAAATGGAAAATATATTACATAATTTACTACCTAATCTGTGATTGACAGATTAGCTAAATTAATAAAATAATTTAGAAGAGTGCTCAGTTCATATTAAGCACTTTTTTGATAGGCAGAATAATGACCCCCTGCCAAAGATGTCCACATCCTGACCCCTGGAATCTGAAATACATCACAGGGGAAGAAATATTACTAGGGAAGCAGAAGTTGTACTGAGGCAGGACCATAAGCTAAGGAGCTCAGGTAGCATCTAGAAGTTGGAAAAGGCAAGAACTGGATTCTCTCTTAGGACCTCCAGAAGGAATGCAGTTCTGCTAACACCTTGATTTTAGCCCAGTGAGATGCACTGTGGATTTCTTACCTTTAGAACTGTAAGATAACAAACTTGAGTTGTTTTAAGCCACTGAATTTGTGGTAATCTTTTATAGCAGCAAGAGGAAACTAATAAATACTTAATAAATGTACTATCATTAACCCTCACAACCACAAATAATTGAGAAAGTCTACCTGAGCAAGATGAATATACAAAACTACATCAGAACAGATTACAAAACACATAGCTTCAATTACACTTTGCTGTGAACAGTATAGCTTCATATATCAAGGCAAAAAACAAACAAACAAAAAACAAACAAAAAGAATTGTAATAAATATTCCAGTTTCCCTGCTTTACTTTTGAAAACTAAATGTTTCTGGAAAAATAAATCAAGCATGTAAAGTTCCCTCAATTCCCACTTTTAAGCAGAGAATGCCCATTAGTGAGCTTGTGGTTATGCTGTTTGTATATTTTCCCCCTCTCGCTAAGAATCTTCATGTTCCCATGAGAATCTAGAGGTACCCAAGTCACATGGTGTTCTTCCTGTAATATTTTGTCCTGTACAAACAATAGGATGCCAATTATCCAGGGTCAGCATGAAAAACAATAAGAAATTACAGTGATTTTATTCCTGTTGAACTGATCATAGGAAATTAGAAGTTTTGACAGAACTGTATGCCTGAAAATCATCCAATTTCTCATCTCTTTTCAGATAGTTCATTTCCACACCAACCTTAAGTACCCAAGAAATCAACTTTTTTTTTTTTCTTAACAGATAAGGCTATAATCTACTTCAGAAATTCTGCTTTGTTTCCAGTCTTCCTACTTCCCTATACCCACATAAATATTTTTTATATAAACTAAAACTCGAACACATGACGCAAAGGCTTAAACATAGTTTTTTCACTACCTTTTAAGACAGTTTACTCTTTTTCTATCCTCAAAGAAGAAATAATGTGGGCACTTTTCCTCATTGTTCTATTGTAGATATAACTATGCCACAAAATATATGGTAGGTAGAGGAAAGGACAGGTAGTTGATGGAGACTCTCTCCTCAATGGCCTTGTGTATAAGTGAGGGATATAATCTATTCTTTAATTTTATGTCTTTCTTCATTTGTTTTCAGTGGCAACTGTGACATACCTAGATGATGTTTCCATTAGATATATACAAATATGTTTGTATGTATATACACAGAAATACCTACATCGATATGTTCTAATAATGCCTCTATTTCCTTGAAAATGATTCAGGCTAAAAACATGTGGCCAGGGAAACTATCAAAGACAGCTAAGATTCTATCAAAAGGGCTCAGGAGCCAACATAAATAGGCCTCCAATAATTCATTAATTCTGAGCATCAAAATGGGTTATAAATAAATAGGTTAGACACCAATGTTTTTTAATCCATTAATCCATAATGATACTTAAAAGTATAAGCCATTACTGTTGTAGGATGCTAGTGAACCAACTATTATATTTTGAAAAGCTGTAAATAAAAGAATCACAATTTTATTCTGTCTTTTCTATATGAACTGTCTCTTGGAGTGGTGGCCAAATAGTGGTGAGAGGAATTATAGAAGCATTTCAGTTAATAAATGATGAAGAAATGATAAAATTAGAATATCACCCCTTTGTGACTCCTAATGAAATAATGGATCTAGGCAATAGTCACTAATGGCTGCTAACGTCATAAAATGAAAGATTATTTCTTCTTATTGACCTCTTGGGGGGAGCACATGTCACAGCCTGTAAAGTACTCGCCGAGGAAATTGAACCTGAATCTCATGAAGCATCCACGTCTAACTACAAATACACAATAAGCAGTATGAATTGAGGAATATGCTCAGTACACTGTAGGAAAACAGGCAGTAAAATTCAAAGTGTAGAAACTACAAGACAAATAACCTGGCTTTATAAAGAAACTCTAAAGAAAAAGGAAAGAAATGAAAAGAAAACTACAGTTTGAAACCTACATTCTTAAAAAAAAAAAAAGGAAACCTACATTCTTTTATTTTTTAATTATAATTTTTTAATTAACAAGTAAAAATTGTATATACTGATGTTGTACAACATGATGTTTTGTGGAATGACTCAGTCAAGCTGATTAACACAAGCATCACCTCACATACTTATTGTTTTGTGGTGAGGCAGCTTTAAACCTGTAGTTTAAAAGACACTTGGGAGATATATCAACCAAGCAAAATACATGACTTTATTTAAATCCCATTTAAAATTATTTTTTAAAACTCCAAAATATAAAATATTTTTAAGACAAATAAATCTGAATACAACTGGATGTAAATTTTAATTATTGCATTTATCAATTCGGGAATATACAATTCTTTTTCTGAGAAAACAGATTCAGTTCTCTGATTAAACTTTCCTTTTTGTTGTATATATCCATGAACATGTTGATCATGATTATTTTAAAAGACTGTTTTTAGTAACACCAATATTTGAAACACCTGTGATCCTTTTTCTTCTTTGGTTTTCGTTGTTTCTAGCTTGCCTGGTAATTTCTAATTGACTACTTGATATTGTGCATGAAGAATTATAGATATTCTTTCATTAGAGAAGAGACACTCTATGCTCTGGCTAAATACAGACAGATCAACCCAATCTAATCAGTTTACCTGTGATTTATCTCCTGTTAGAGTGTAACCCTCTGAGGTTCTGATTGAGAGCCTAGATTGTTTATCAGAGTCTGGTAAAGCCCTGGACTCCAGCATTTTTGTCTCCCAAGCACCGAAAGCTCTGCTTTTAGCTGTGTTTTGTTTGAGCTCTTGTTTTGTTTTGTTTTCTTTTTTTACTACACATCTAAAGATGTGGCAATTACCTCACGTGGAAAATTGGCAGAGTGTAGGGGTCATTTTCTTGTGACTTTCTTTTTTTTTTTTTTATTATTATTATACTTTAAGTTCTAGGGTACATGTGCATAATGTGCAGGTTTGTTACATATGTATACTTGTGCAATGTTGGTGTGCTGCACCCATCAACTCGTGACTTTCTTTAGTCAGGGATTTGAGCTTCTCAAGCCCTGCTTGTCTTAGCCAGGCAAAACTCTAGCTCTTCTCTCTCCAGATGCCAATCTGTACTGGCTTCTTTTGCCTCTTAATAGGGGCACACTCCCTAGCTTCCCAACCTCTCACTTTTGAAGCTGAAGAACTGGCAAGTGCTGCAAAAGAAATAACAACATAAAAAGTTTCAAGCATCCTTCCCCCTCGGATCTTGACGTTTCACATCCTTCCTGCCTCAAAAACATCTTCAAGCATCAGAGTTGTGTCTCATCCATTTTTTCTAGTTCTTGGAGCTGTCTTGTTCTCTTACAAGCTACTTTGTTGTAGCTAGACGTAGAGGTTTTCATTGACTGGATATTTGATAATATTAAGAAACTCTTATTTTAATAGTAAGTCTCTAATGATAATATTAAGGTTACGTATGTTTTAAAAGTATCTTTAGACCGAGCTTGGTAGCTCATACCTGTAATCCCAGTGGTTTGGGAAGCCATTTTGGGAGAATCACTTCAGGCCAGGATTTCAAGACTAGCCTGGGCAACACAGCAAAACCCTGTCTCTATAAAAAAATAAAAAATTAGTTGGGCATGATGGTGTGTGCCTGCAGTCATAGCTACTCAGGAGAGAGGTAGGAGGATCACTTGAGCCCAGGAATTTGAGATTATGGTGAGGTGTGATTGTATCACTGCACTCCAGCCTGGGTGACAGAGTGAGACCTTGTCTCAGAAAACAAATACACAAACAATTTTGAAATACATCATAATATTTTGCTTCACAATAATGGCAGGAGGGCGAGGAAGTAAGGAATATACAATAGATGCATCAAGATTTATCTTGAATTCATAATTGCTGAGGTTGAATGAGGGTACATGATGATGATGAGTTACAGAATTCTGTCTCTTTTCGTATATGCTTAGAATTCTCTGTAATATAAAGTAACAATAAAAAAATAGGGCCTTAGCATTCTTGGTTTTCTTTCAACAGGTGTAAAATTATCCTTTGAGAAATAGGCTAAGTAAAGGAACTTCTATTAAAAAAAAAAAAACTATATATTGAAAATAAAGAAATATGCTTTCTTAAACAGAGCCACAGCCACTAAGAGACTGAATGCTTTGCTTATTAGCTGCACTCAAGCCAGATATATGACAAAAAGAATAATTTATGACAAAAAGAATAATATGGTGAAGGCATGAAGGACAATGTGCATGACGACTTAGGAGAGAACACACATTAATGAATCCAGGAGGCAATCCATTCTGAGCAGAAAAAGCACTGGGTTGAGCTTGTGTTCCAGTTTACTGAGGGTCCTCATGAGCAAGACAATGAGTCAGTAAAGAAGATTAAAAAGTAGTATAGTTCCTGCTCTAGATTTGTGTAAAATTTAATCCCAGTTCAAGGTTATGCTAATTTATAAAATTATAGTTAGAAAAGATACAACACCATATTCATTCCTTATCAGTGAACTCTGCTTTTCAGCACTTTTAAAATGGGATTTCAAACATTTAAAATATGCCATCGGGACATACAGAGCTCAGGACAGATTATCTTGTTTTTCTGTGCCTTCAAGTTGCCACAGCATGAGATCCATGTAAAATCAGATTAAAATAAACACCAAAAAAACTTCCTTGATGGCAGAATGAGCTGGTTGAGATGTTATTCTCCTCACTGGTTGGTTTCCTCAGTCTCTACTCATCTACCTTAGCAGCAGTAGCAGGCATGAGGTCCCCCCAAGACTGTGCTGGGGCGATTGTCCTGGTTCATTATATCCCATGTATGGATAAACCTGCCATCTTTCGAATCACACAGGAAAACTCATGATTTAGACAGAAATGCTTTTTCTTTTCTTTTTATTTTTTTCTTTCTTTTTTTTTTTTTTTTTTGAGACAGGGTCTCACTCTGTTGCCCAGGCTAGAGTGCAGTGGCACGATCTCTGCTCACTACAACCTCCACCTCCCAGACTCAAGCAGTTCTCCTGCCTTAGTCTCCCGAGTAGCTGGGATTACAGGCGTGCGCCACCACGCCTGGCTAATTTTTGTATTTTTAGTAGAGATAGGGTTTCACCATGTTGGCCTGACTAGTCGGTCTCGAACTCCTGACCTCAAGTGATCTGCCTGCCTCGGCCTCTCCAAGTGCTGGGATTACAGGCAGGAGCTATCGTGCCTGCCCTGCTTTGAGTTTTTATGGATCCTTTCTTCTAGATAGAAATTACTTATTTCTGAGAAGCTGTTGAAGTTATTTACAGGTTATTGTATTTCAATTGCCTCTCTTTTTTCTGCCTAATTTTATTATTTTTTACAGGAGCAATGCTAAAAAGACCTCCTTTGAAGGAAACAGTAGATTGCAGAGTAAATACAAAGCCAGTTATTTTTGTAGCCCCATTTCATATGGGATTGTAATACTTCAAAACTGAAGCAAGTGTAAGTGAATTTGGCTGGTATTTCAAGCTTCAACATGAAAAGAAGTTGCATCAGCTAATTGAAAATACATTATGAGTTATTGTTTCAATTTCTCAAGGCATCTCTACTTCCAGTAAGTGACTACAGATAACTGTTGAAAAATGTGCCTATCTTCCAATATGCACACATATAATACATAAATTTGTGTATCCATATGCTTGTATATAAGTATACTCATTTGAAATATTCTTTTATATTCTAGTGAGTGAGTTCATTGAGAAGAATGTGCACAAAAGGCCCATGCTAAGGCAGCTATGTATACTAGTAATTCTAACAATATGGAAAATCATTTGTTTCTGGTACACCTTTGGAGATAACTGAAGGTATCCAGAAAGCAGCAATCTGTGTCAAAAGCCCTGGATCCTACTGTAAACTCTGCCACTAACAAGTGGTCTTAATCAAGTAAATCAAGTAAATGATTAAGTAAATCAAGTAAACTGTGCTTCAGTTTTCCATCTGAAAATTGAGGTTTTTAGATTAAATCTTCCCTAAAGTTTAATTTTGGCTTAAAATTCTGATGTTATAATGTGACATCTATGGTTTTAATAAAATAACTGCATATTTCCCTACACTATAAAATAGTGCCACAGAATATTCTAGATTTAGACAGAAGGATTAAGGTAAATTGAACTCGAATACTGTCGTTCAGCAATAACAATTAAAAATGTCTAATCTTTACTGTATCATTACAAACAAAGAGGAAATAAGACAACAAGTAATATAGTTTCTGCTCTAAATTAGCTAAAAATTTATCCAAGTTCAAGGTTATGCTTAATTTATGAAATCATAATTAGAAAAGGTATGTCATCGTATTCACACACTAGGCATTGAGCTACATGCTTTACACATTCATTTGACTTACAACCTTGTGGGATGGATACTATTAATATTTCAAATTTACAGAAAAATGGATAAAAGTAAGGATAGGCAAATTATCTATAATCACTCAGCCAGTATATATTAGAGCTGGGATTTGAACCAGGGTAGATTGTCCCCAGATCTCATGCTTTTAAACCGTGGCGGTTCCCTGACATTTTACCGTATTTCATTGTCTATGGTCTTTTATTATTTTCTCACATACATTGTAAATATTTATATGATAGTTCTGTCTAAAATATTTGATGAAAGTGTATTTCGTTTTCAATGTGCCCCAAGATTTACAAATTGTTATAATACTCTTTGTCTTTTCATATGGTCAAAGAAATCTTGGAAGTTATAGTTAGTATTATTGTTATTTTTTATATGAAATAATAGAGACTCAGAGAAGTCTGCCAGGCTTTTGTAACTAAGTCTTAGGGTTGGGTCTCCATATTTTAGATTCTATCTGCTCTTTGCTTTTCCATTGTACTACATATATTGTAAACATGCCATTTCCATGGTTAGGATGAAAGAAACAAACATAAAGTTTGTAAAATAATCATATAATTGCGTTTCTCAGGTGTTAGTACATTTGGCTTGTGGTGTGGTTTCCAATTGTGTTGAAAGAAACAAGATTGTCTCCCTTGATTTTGGAAGATCAAAGCCTTCCTGCATTGGTAACTTTCATAGATATTGAAGTATGCTCTGCAGGTCATGATAATAAAATGCTACTTATGTGTTTTTCTTTCATTAACTATTTATGTAAAATAGAAGACTCATAGACTAAGAAGGATATTGAATGATTTTCTAGTTGTCAGTTCAAACGAGTATGTCATGCACAGTAGCTATATTATACCCAAGTAACAGGTCAATTAAATGAGTGGAACTGCCAGTTGTTTGCACAGATTCAAGAGGCAAAAATCACAGATCTAGGCTCTCTTGTTACTAAAGGCCAGAGGTAATAAAAGCTTTCTGTAGTCAGTTGACTGGAATGTTCTGGAGTAAGTGGTTCAATCTCATAGCTGCTTCTCCATTTGCTTTGCTTTTGCAGTAGGGGCATCATTTGTTAAGTAGTTTACTGAAAGTTGACAATATGCAAGTCACTATGCTGGCAGTGAGAACTTCAAAGACATCAAAATACAATCCTTGCCCTGGAGGATCATTTAGTCACAAAAAAAAGCCAATCAGCCAAGATATGCAAAGTCAGGGGGTTCAGAAGAGATTGTTTCAAAATAATCATATTGATACAATAATTAATGTGCTGAAATGTATTGATGAGGTATTTACAAACTTTGGAGAAACCTTGGTCTGAATTGTTAAAAAATGTACAAAGAAGTTTCAACAAGTAAAAAATTAAGACAACTATAATCTCTAGAGAAAAAACAAATATGCAGAAAAAAAGAGGTAATCACTGTGTGCTACTGGGCACAGCTGTGAATAGCATTTACATGTGCTTAATAATGTAGAAAGTGAATACTTATCTATCCAATATTGCAAAGTAAATGTTAGGAAGATAGAAAGCATGTGTCTGTAGATCAAATCATATCTGCATCAAGAATTACAATTCTATTAAACATGTATTGAACCTTACATAATGAGATTTTGAAAAGCATTCTTAATAAGCACTCTTCTTTTAGATGTGCGCTGTTGCTTACTTTAGTCACTTTCTATGTTGATACACTGCTATTAACTAGAATGTAATATTTTAATGTGAAAATATACAGAGTTAGTAAAACAGCGAGCTACCATCAATCACATATTTTAACGTTTTGACTAAGTAAATAATGTGGGAAAATATGAAAACAAATAATATTTTGATAAGACTATCCAACAGCAAATAACAATGTATTGATATTATTATTATTTTATAAGATGCTTTTGAATTAAAAGAGGTAATTTCCCTTATTAAAAAAGTTTTCATGTTAGCAATTGAATCTAGGTGCTGGGTATGCAAGTATTCATTATATTGTTCTTTCAACTCTTCTGTGTATTTGAAATTTTTCACAATAAAACAAGGAAAAAGAACTGCAAACAAAAAAAAATAAAAAGTTTTCGCATTTTATTTTATTTTTAATTGACCAATAATTGTAGATACATATGGAGTACGATGTGACGTTTTGAATCATGTGTACACTGTGGAGTGATGAAATTAGTCTAATTAACCTATCTATCACCTCACATATTTATCATTTCTTAGGGGTAAGAATACTTAGAATCCACTCTTTTAGCAATTGTGAAATGTACAATACATGATTATTATTAACTATATTAACTGTGCTGTGCAATAAATTACCAAAACTTATTCCTACTAACTGAAACTTTGTACCCTTTGATGAACATTTTCCCTTTTCCTACCCATTTCCTGCCTCCTCCTCTGCTTCTGGTTTTACTTCTATGAATTTGACTTTTTTAAGATTCCACATATAAGTGAGATCATATTGTATTTGTCTTTTTTTCCTGCCTTATTTCACTTAGCATAATGTCCTCTAGATTTATCCATGTTGTTACAAATGACAGAATTTCAATTTTTTTTTTTTTTTTTTTAGATGGAGTTTTTCTCTTGTTGCCCAGGCTGGAGTGCAATGGAACGATCTCAGCTCACCACAACCCCTGCCTCCTAGGTTCAAGTGATTCTTCTGCCTCATCCTCCTGCAGAATTTCATTTTTTAAAGGCCAAATAGTATTCTATCATTTACTTATACTTCATTTTTAAAATCCATTCATTTGTTGATGGGTATTTAGGTTGTTTCTGTATCTTGCTATTGTGAATAGCGTTGCAATGAATTTAGGAATACAGGTATCTCTTTCACATACTGATTTTAAGTACTTAGGATATATACCCAATGATTGCTGGATTACATGGTAATGCTATTAATATTTTTAGTTTTTTGAGAAACCTCTATAGTGTTTTCAAAAATGGCTGTACTAATTTACATTTCCACCAACAGTAGCCAAGGTTTCCTTTTCCCCACATCCACACTGATACTTTTTATCTTTCATCTTTTTGATAGTAGCCATTCTACCAGGTGTGAGGTGATACCTCCTTGTGATTTAATTTGCATTTCTCTAATGTTTAGTGATGAGCATTTTTTCATAATCTGTCAGCCATTTGCATGTCTTCTTTTAAGAAATGTCTAGTCAAAGAAAAAAGTTTAGACTTGTGCGGAAATAATGATGATGCTTAGAATTATGAGATACATACAATATAAGAGATTCCCATGTGGAGTCTTGAAAAATCAGAAGAGAGATAAAACCTTCACAGGTTAGATGATCAGGGAAGAGTAGATGCGGTAGGTAGAATTTTCATGGCTTTGCACCTCTACAGTGCCTATAAAAAGCTTTCTATTACCTGACATACCTTGGTGACATTGTCTGCACTTAGTAGTCTTTACTCTCTTTCTGTTTTACATACATTTTGTTTTCAATGTTTTACTTTCCACTATAATGTTTGTAAATATGGATTCTTGTTATTTCACTATGTGGGATTTGTTTTCCTTATAAATCTACAATTTATATACTCTTTATCAATTCTAAAAAATTTAGTCATCGTCATTTTGAAAATAATCTCTCTATAGCTGCCATGGAGAAGTCTAAATAAATGTATTTAGAAGTATTTTATTCTTGTCTTTCATGCTTTTAATTTTATAATTGCATGTTATGTCTCTTGGTTTCATTCTAGTTATCTTCTTTCAGTTCAGTAATTGTATCAATTTATCACCGCTGCATAACAAACCACTCCAAAACGCAGCAGCTTAAAACAATGAGCATATATTACTAATGCTCCTGAACCAAGTCAGCAGGCTGATCCTTATGATCTCAGTTAGATTCACTTAGGTGTCTGAAGGAAGCTGTGAGTTGGCTTTGCAGGTTTTGCCTGGTGTTAGCCAAAATGTCTGGGGTCTCAACTGAGATGACTCAGCTCTTCCCTGGGTACTCTCTCCTCAGGTTAGCATAGGCATATTCTCATGGTAGTTATGGAGCTGTGATAGAGCAGGACCATTGAGGCTGAGGCTCAAGCTGGCACCGATCAGGTTTCATTATTATTTTTGTGAACCCTACATCATACGGAGCCTTTGCAAACATCACTTCATTAAAAAGTATAAAAATATATTTTACAATGGTGTTGGTATAAAGATTAATATGATCCAAGCTACACTTATTACTGTAACTTCATCTTTTTTCTCCTACTTAATTATTATTATTATTTTTGGAGACAGGGTCTCACTCTGTTGCCCAGGCTGGAGTGCGGTGGTGTGATCTCGGCTTGCTGCAGCCTTGACCTCCTGGGTTCAAGCCATCCTTCCACCTCGGCCTCCTGAGTAGCTGGGACTACAGGTAAATGCCACTGGGCCCGGCTAATTTTTTACACTTTTTTTTTGTGGAGATAAGGTCCCAGTCTCACTATGTTGCCTAGGCTGGTCTCAAACTTGTAGGTTCAAATGATCATCCTACCTTGGCCTCCCAAAGTGCTGGAATGATATACACGAGCCACCACACCTAGCATTGTTTCTGCTGTAAAATAAATTAATGTTAAAACAGTTTTATGGGCCTCTAAAAGTATTATGGGCCCCAGCAATTTTAGGAATTGTGACATTCATGCCTAATGAATGTCAGCCCTGCATGCTATCACTTCTGCCACATTCTCTTGATCAAAGCTATAAAAAGGCAATCCCAGACTTTAAGACTAGGAAAATAGACTCCACTAATTTAATGAGAAGCTCTGCAAAGTCACATTGCAGAGGGTTAAATATAGTGAGGGATGAAGAATTGAGTTCATTTTTTAAATCAATCTACCACATCAATTCTCTCTTCCTGTATATTTAATCTATTTAGTTCATCTGCTATTTTTATTTCTTGCTTTTTTCTGGTTCAAGTTTTTGTTTTCTTTCATTTCCAAACATATTTAAAACATGTTTGTTTGTATTTTGATTCTAATAAATATAATACCTAAAAAGCTTACAAGGCAAATGGTTCTAGTGTTTGTGTGTGTGTGTGTGTGTGTGGTGATAGCTCCTGCTCTTGGGAGTTTATTTTTTTATAGTTTGGTAACTTTGATTTGATGGTACGTCCATTTCCCTCTGCTTTTGTCCAATGCCCAGGATATTAAACACAGAACCATATAAAGTTTATTTCTCAGTATAGAGGTCCTTGGTCATGCATTGAAATGAACTCAATTGCCGGTCTACCTGGATGCAGCTAATCTTCAGGGAGGATATCTTTCCCTTACCTGGAACTGAGACACAGAGAGTTAAGTGAACCCACAAATAGCTAATCATGGGGTCGGGTTCCCTAGGCAGATATGATTGAGAAAGGCATGAAAGATCCAACAGAGATTTTCTGGCTAATACAATGTCTTACACCTGGAGTCAAATAATAAATCCTTCCAGAGCAAAAACAATAACAACAACAATAATAACAACCACAGTAACAAACCAAGACTAAACTATTAACTTGTCAGTGAAGGAAGCACATGCTAATGAGGAAATTCAATTAATAGAGTTATTTGCTTAAGGGGAAAAGTCAGAGGTTTTTATATACTACAGAGAAGGAGTCCATAATCATACTAAGCATGGAAAACCAGCACTCTGGAGAGGACAGAGTGAGTCCATAGGTCTGTGTACACTTGGCTAAAATAGTCTCATTGTTCATTTTTCATAAAAGTGTCTTCAATTAGATTCAGCAAAGATCTGGCATCAAGGTTACTCAAAGTTCAGAAAAATATCAAGCTATTTAGAGCCAGCTATGATAAAATACAAAAGTCAGTTTTGATATTTCCTAGGCAAGTGCTCCTGGAAGTGGGAAACTTATTCACACTGGCCTGAGGAAGATATTGTATGAAAAGTGATATAAACCATTCCCTTGGACTCTCCCTTGCTACTCAAAATATGGACTGTGGATCAGAGCATAGGTATGACTTTGGTGGTTGCCAACAGTGTAGATTGTTAAGACTTCACTCTAGTTCCACTTTGAGTCAGAATCTGTATTTCATTAAAGTCCTCAGTTTTTTCATACACACACTAAAGGGGGAAGAAAAAACTTTAAAACAGGATTTTAGAAAAGTGACCTTCCAACTTGGTGTATAACAGAATCAACAGAAAATTGGAGCCACAGATTCACTGGGTTAAGATAGGACCCAGACCTTCATATTTTTATCAAGCTTCCCAGGAGGTTCTGATACCTACCAAAGCTGGAGAAACATGATTTTAGAACATGCTGCTCTTACTCAGGATCCATAAATGCAAAATCTGTAAGAAGTGTATTCTCTGAGAGTAAAGCTCTGGTTTTATCCAAGAATCAAACCAAATTCAGTTTTAATTGGAATTTACACAGCATAATTACAGAGTCACCAGGATTTTTAACACCTAGAATTTCCGTCACCTAAAAACACATCCAGCATAAGTAAGGATTTTTTCCCATAAGAACACTGTAAGAAAAAAAATACTGCATCTTTGAGAATATTCCAATGAAGACAATCCTCTATTAAGAAACAAATAAATTCTCAATTCTTTGGAAATAGTGGAAATAGTTAGCTATTATAACTGTTTTTGAGAGCAGAGAAATGACTGAATCTTAATTTATATGTAGGAAATTTATCCATGTACTTATCAAGTCATTAATTTTCTTCACAAATTAGAAATTTGCTTTTTTCAGTTAATAAAAACTGGCCTTAGTTACCAAGGTTTCTTTTAAGAAAAGTAAATTTTGGTGCATCATATTTGAAATCCATTTTAACAAAAAAATGACAAAGTTTTTTTCACACCACTTCTCTTTAAGGCACACTGATATTGGCATCAGAAAGAATGAGGTAATGTGCTTTCAATAAACCCCAAAACCATCAAATACAGAAAATTATTTGGTTATTTCCTTTACTGGATACAGAACTTTATATTTATTAGTCATTTAATTATGAGTTCAGAAATGAATTTGTGATGCTAGGAGAACAATATTCATTAATAATTAGGGAAATGAGCAACGCACAAAGTTTTCTAATAGGTCCAACCCTTCTATTTCCTGCATGGTAAACATTTGTGAAGGAAATATGCTCTAATAAGATAAGAGGTTCAGTAGAGGCACATTTGTAATTTCTCCCTGAATAATTCAGATTCAACATGACATTGGCAACTGTTTAAAGAAATATATTTAATACTAGATAGTTGTTATAATATACTGCTTAAACCATAAAACCCTCAGCTTGCTTTTCAAAAGCATAATGGGATCCTTTATAACCAAGACCATCATTCTACATCTGAGGAAAAAATATGAAGCCAAAACCAAGAAACCTAACTGTTTGCAGATATGAGAAAAAAACATATTTTTGTGACTTTTTTTTTTTTTTTTTTTGATATAGAGTCTTGCTCTGTTGCCAGGCTGGAGTGCAATGGCACGATCACAGCTCACTGCAACCTTCACCTCCCCAGTTCAAGCGATTCTTCTGCCTCAGCCTCCTGAGTAGCTGGAACTACAGTCATGTGCCACCACACTCAGCTAAATTTTTGTATTTTAGTAGAGACAGGGTTTCACCATGTTGGCCAAGATGATCTCGATCTCCTGACCTCATGATCCACCCGCCTCGGCCTCCAAAAGTGCTGGAATTACAGGCGTGAGCCACCACGCCCAGCCCTCTTTTGACTTTTAATGCAAATATATTTCCAATAAAGTTTCTAGGGTTTGATTTGTATTTGAACAATACATTTGACACAAGAACTGTATTATTTTGAAGAAGAATAAAAAGCTAGAAATGTGTATACTTTTGGATTTGGTATTCCAGATCAAAGCCTTTTATCCTAAGGAAAAAATAACATGCACAAAGATTATGTATAAGAATATTTATTGCAATGCTAAGAAACAGTAAAAAAATGAATCAGTAACTTTGACTTCAAACTTCAGTTAAGGAAAGGTCAATCATGTTAACTGATAAAAAAATGTAGAAGGAAATTGACCCCGTTGTCTATGTAGGTCCACATACAAAATTTTTTATCAAGTTTTAATTAATGATTAACGGCAGAAAATTTATTCTGGATAACTTAAAAATAATTATTTTATCGGAATAAGAGTGATATGGCCCAGAAACATCATAAGAAGATGGATGCTACTTTAGAACTGCAAATGCCTGTTTCCTGAGATTTCAGTTCTTTAGGGCTATGGAAATATGTCTTCAAGAAAACCTGTCTAAGCCTCAGCGGGCAAGAGGCCCTATTAGACATCTGGTTTATGTGAATATTAATAAAATAATGGAAACAAATATTCAAAGTAGGGTATTAAACTGTGGTATAACTCTTCAGTGGAATAGTATTAGCTATTAAAATTCTTTTAGAAGACTTTCAAAACACGGGAAGTGTTTCATCATGAAATGCTGGGTTTAAAAGAAAGGATGTTAAAAATAGTGTGTTCAGCATAATCTAAAACTTATTACAATATATCTACATATAGACAAGAAGGGGTAAACCTATATGCACTAAAATGCTTATAGAATTCTCTCTCGGTGGCAGGATTAGAGATTTTTTTGTTCTTTATGGGGAAGTAGAGTAGCACATTTATTGTCTACTATTGCTATAACGAATTACCACAAATTTAATAGCTTAGAACAACACAAATGTATCTCACAGTTCCATAGTCAGAACTCTAGGAGGCCCAGCTTGTTTCTCTGCTCTGTATTCCATAATGCCAACATCAAGGTGCTAGTCAGCTAGGGCTCTTGCGTGAAGGCTCTGAAGAAGAATCTACTTTAGGCTTGTTTAGGTTGTTGAAAGAATTCAGCTTCTTGTGGCTGTAGGACCCAGGTCCCCGTTTCCTTGTTAGCTGTCAGCCAGGGTTGTTCTCAACTTCTAAAGACTGCCACACTTCCTGGCTCACGGCTACTTTCATCTTGACATCTAGAAACAGTGGGTGAGGTCTCATGATTTACATATTTCCTGACTTTTTATTCCATTGCATCTCTCTGACTGAACCCTGGAGAAACTTCTCTGCTTTTTAGGCCTTGAGGAAATTAGCTTGGATCCACTTGGATAATCCATGAGGCTGTTAAATGCCACTGATTAGCAAGCTTAATTCCATCTGGAAAGTCCCTTCCTCCATTAACATAACATACTCACAGGATCCATGGACTAGGGTAGAGACACATTTGGAGAGTGATTTTTCTGGTTTGCCACAATAGTGTAATGGTAATGGCATGGGCTTAGAGACATATAATAAATAAACCTTGTTTTTATTTCCAAAGCTGCCATTCAATATATGTAGACTTTGTTATGTCATCCATGTCTCAGTTTTCTTGTGTACAAAATGAGGATAGTTAATATATTGATTTCACTGGATGTTTTTGAAAATTATGGCCGGGCGCGGTGGCTCAAGCCTGTAATCCCAGCACTTTGGGAGGCCGAGACGGGCGGATCACGAGGTCAGGAGATCGAGACCATCC
>NW_012115489.1:5762677-5772262 GCF_000951035.1 Colobus angolensis palliatus | reverse complement strand
AAAAAAAAAAAAAAAAAAGAAAATTAAATCAGACACTATAATAAAAGTGTATGCTGCAATTCTCAGTAAAGATTAGCCATGATATTGACATTTTTACTCTTGATACATTTCCATCTTTTCTACAATGAACTTATTTTAGAAATCATGAGAAAATCAATACAAATTTATTTTAAAGGCAAGACTATTTAATTACATTCATGTGGTTATGTCTGTTGGACAACCTATATTTTCCCATCTTTTTAAAGTAACTTTTTCCTGTATTGCTTACTAACTGGAATTGATCTTCCATTTCAAATATATACATTGAAATTATACATACATTTATTTCCTCTGTCACCCAACTAGAGCAAGTACTGGTAAAATACCAATCTTGTTCCCTGCTGTATCTTTAGTGTTTAGAAAAATTCCTGCTACTTAGTTGGTACCTTATAAATACATGTAAAATAAATTAACTTTTAATACATACATACAAACAAGAGCCTAATTTAAAAAAGTTTTGGATTACTTAGAAATGTTTCTTTAATATGGTTCCCAAAAGAAGAAAGTCTTTGTATTTTTATGCTGAAGCTTTTGAAAGTTTAAATTTTCCCTCATCTAAAATGTTCTTCCCAATTAGCATATTTAAAATGTATTTGTTCTTATAAAATCTTCCAGTTGCAGGCAAGAGAGGTAAATCTACTCAATAATAATAAATAACATTGTTTTCTTTCTTTTCTTTCTTTCTTTTTTTTTTTTTTTTTGAGACAAGCTCTCACTTTGGAGTGACGTGGTGGCATCTCAGCTCACTGCAACCTCTACCTCCCAGGTTCAAGTGATTCTCCTACCTCAGCCTGCAGAGTAGCTGGGATTATAGGCGCGAGTCACCATATCCAGCTAATTTTTTTGCATTTTTAGTAGAGACAGGATTTCACCATGCTGGCCAGGCTGTCCTCAAACTCCTTGCCTCAAGTGACCTTCCCGCTCAGCCTCTCAAAATGCAGGAATTATAGTCATGAGCCACCATACCCAGCTATATTGTTTTCTTTTAACTCACAAATCCTCACATTAAAGACATATTTCTAATTTAAGTTATGAAAAACTATAATATAATATCCAAGCAAGTGAGATTTATTTGCCCCTCTTGACAAGTACCTTTTGCTCTCAATATGTGTGATGGAATCTGAGATTTGTTTTCAATGTGTAATGCAAATCTGTCGAAAACCTCTTCATGAGCTCACCTTCTGCCTTCCTAAATGCTCCAACTGCCTTCTTATGCTTCAAATTTCACAGCTGTGTTTCTTTTAATAAGAGTATTTGCATTTTTAAGGGAATAATTCAGTGTGAATAAATTTTAGAAAGACAAGACAAGCTAAGGGAAAAAAGAAGCATAAATGGTGAAGAAGGATACTACATGAAGGAAGAGAAAAGACTACCATTAAGCAGGGGAGAGAGATGAGAATAGTATTGGAAGGTTGTGGGGGCTGAAAGACTAAATTCACCCTCATGACTCAGGAGCAGCTCTTTTCCTAAGATACCTATGAGTTAAAACTCGGAAATCTTAGTATACACACAATTCCACTTTGGCAAATGAACTCAGAGTCTAATGAGGATCATGAAACAAGACTTCATTTTTTGGTGGGATGAAGGGGTCATAGGAGAATTCAAATGTCCTCCAGAAAGACTAGATATGCTTCATCTCTCGGGTTGGTTAACAGTAGGGAGCAACTCTGAAATAGCTGGAGATTCTATTCCATGTGGTAGATGATTGTGGGAAATGTGTGACTAATGCACATTTCCTGAGCCAAATCACATTTGGGCAGCTAACAACTTGGCTAATGTGTCTGCTCTGTGTGGATCTGATAACATGAGATGAGGATGCTATATTACGGGCTTTGACTCAATCTTTATCAGGCCATTAAGTTAAAGGAATCATGAAAATGAAATAGTCAATTAATATGTTATGGTTTCAATGCAACAAACGTGAAAACCTGTAATTACAATACAAAAAGGGAAATTCTATGAGTTTTGTAAAAAACAATCGATATAACAGAAGAAGAAAGTCTTTTAAAAAAATAGCATAAGAATGAACCATAACATTTCCACTAAATCAGTGTTGTTCAAACTTCATATAATCCATTAGTAAATTGTGAAATAAGTTTTGAATGTTTTAAAGTAAAGTGGAATAGAATGGAAAAACAGACTGCACTACATATAGGAAGGATAATTGTTGATGGTTTAAATGATACATATGAACATGACTATTATTAAAAAAATCAATTCTAGGTAGATGAAGGGTCTAAATATCAAAGTCATAGAGGTTTTATAGGATAACATAAGATAATGCATTTATGGATTTGGTTATTGGAGGATAATATGCTATAAATAGATAGATAGATAGATAGATAGATATAATGTTATGTCAAAATTATATTTTACTGCAGCCGATAATAACAAATGTTTCAAATTGCTCCAGAATACCAGGGGTTCATAACTTGAGGCCACAGAATATAGAGATCACAAACTTGAATAGGAAAATATGATATCTTTAGTTTCACTAATATTGAACTAAAATTTAGCATCACCTTCAGTTATGGTTTCAGGAAACTTACCACAGTAATATTAGCAATACTAATACTGTGACATTGTCATCAATAAATATGGTATTTTATATCATATTATGATTATTTCAATTATGTCAAAATATTGAGTCCACTAGTACCCCAAAATTATAGTAGTTATTCTATTTCCCCAGACCTTGTTAATTCATGTGACTATTAAGAAGCTCATGTGTTACGGTATTACAATTTTTAGCACTTTGACAACTATTCTAATACATAGGGTTCCTTTGTTATATTGTCTGTTTAATCATTACAAATATAAAAAATAATATTTTAAAAAGATAATTCATAGACTTCAACAGAGTGCCCAGAGGGCCCAGGACACCAAAAAAGAGAAAAGAAAAGGAAAAAGACCTCGAAGAGAGCAATGAAATGCTGAAGGCAAAAGCTGTAACTTACTCTCATTTGTGTCTCCAGAATTTAGTCTAGAACCCAGAACATATTTGCTCTCAAAAATCATTGTTGGATTACATCCTAGTATGAAAGCATCAAGAAAAAATTAGTAAACTGTGACTTGGTGAAAGGATTCGCCAAGTAGATAATGTTTGAATGGGCTCTTGTAAAATGAGTAGTAAGAGAACATAGTGAATAGCATATACACACTGATCAGTAAAGAACATGACTATTGTAAAAAAATAATACTAACTCTAGGTGGATGAAGGGTCTAAATGTCAAAGACATAGAGGTTTTATAGGGTAACATAAGATAATGTTTTATGGATTTGGTTACTGACAAATTTCTTAAACACGACACAAAAAACATGTTGGGAATTTTAATTATATTAAATCTAACAACTTATCTCCATCAAAAGTACCATAAAAACTCTGTGAAGAGGATATAACAATTGTAAATATATATGTACCCACCATCAGAGGACCTAAATATCTAAAGCAAATATTAACAGATCTGGGAAGTAAGAAATACACAGCAACACAATAATAGTAGAGGACTTTGACACACCACTTTCAATAACAGATAGACCATCCAGACAGAAAATCAATATGGCAACAGTGGAGTTGAATTACACTTTAGACTGAACGGAACTATACAGACTCTTCCACCCAACAGTAGTAGAATAAACATTCTTCCTAAGTACACAGGAAACATTCTCCATGCTATATCATATGTTAGGCTGCAAAACAAGTCTTAACAAATTTACAAAGATTGAAATCATATCAATCTTTTCTGACCACAAAGTTATGAATAACCAGAGGAAAACTAAAAAAAGAGACAAATATTGGAACATTAAACAACACACTTCAGAAGAACTACTGGGTCAAAGAAGAAATCAAAAGGGAAATTTAAAAACTACCTTGAATTTCATATTCTCTCCTTGTATAAGTTAGTTTTTGCTGCCTTAACACATTGCTCCAAAACTTAGTGGCTTTAAGATATGTAGCTCACAACTTTGCATGTCAGCAATTTGGGCTGGCTTTCATTGGCTGTTCTTCGTTTGTAATCATTTATGGTTCTTCACTTAAATGGCGGTTGATAGGCCAATAGTGTACCAGTTGTCTTTCTGTCAACTGCAATGATAGCTAGGGTTATGAGAGTAACTCTCCTAAGTGTCTTTTGGCATCCATCTGGCCACTCCAGTCTTGTCCACATAGTAGTAGTTTTAGGGTTTCCAAGATCAGCAAGAGAGTGTGAACTCCAGCGTACAAGCATTTTTGAGTCCCCTGTTTGTGACGGCTGGCTAATGTCCCACTCGACAAGGGAGGCCACTTAGCCAACTCAAGCTCAAGGAGTGAGAAACAGATCTGACCTGTTCACAGGAGGCTCTGCAATGACACATAACACAGGGGGATGCAAGGAGGAATTTGGACTCATCTTTATAATCTCACACTGATGAAATCAAACTGAAGAAATCAAGAATTATTTTCTGTCTACCACTTTATGGGCAGATCTATTTTAATCCTGTGTTATAGTCTAGTAATTGGCCTCTAATAAGTTTTCCTCTAGTAATTAATAAGATACTTCATAAGGAGAGACTACTGTATATCTTGGGAGTTGTATCATTCACCGTTAGTTGAGTACTAAGGAATTTTCCTGTGTTCTTGCTTCAGTGTTTGGGAAATGAGTTATAGAATAAAATTGTTTCATTTTGACTCAACATTTTTTTTTCTTGGAGCTCTGCTTATTGAAAACCTTAAGCTATTAATTTATTCAAAAACATTTGTTAAGTACCTACCGTGTACCAGATTTTGTGCTATCTGGTAAATAAAATCAGCACTTCACAAAATCTGATGCATATTCTTTAAGAAAAAACGGGCCGAGTGCAGTGGCTCACACCTATAATCCCAGCACTTTGGGAGGCCGAGGTGGGTGGATTACTTGAGGTCAAGAGTTCGAGATCAGCTAAGGCAACATGGCAAAACTCTGTCTCTACCAAAAATACAAAAATTAGCCAGCCATGGTGGCAGGCACCTGTAATCTCAGCTACTTGGGAGGCTGAGGCAGGAGAATTGGTTGAACCTAGGAGGCAGAGGTTGCAGTGAGCCAAGAGAGAATGGATTTAACTTTGAAAAGTGGTAGATGTCAAGGTTCTCTAAGGAGAAAAGCAATAAAATTGCTCTGTGACCTAAAAAAAGAAGCTATGTATATGGAAGGAAAGTAGGATATTTAGCAAATTGTTGCTTTAATGAATAAAATGAATGCATATTTACATTTTATCAGATATGAGTGTATTTGATCGTATTCCTCTTTTACCAATTTATGAAACCTAATTGAGTTGTTCCAGTGTGAGAGAGTAAAGATTGAGTGACCTACAACTAGAATTTATTTGCATACGAAAACATTTTTATGGTCAAAAGGACTAGAAAGAGAAATGGAACATTTTAAGAAAATCTGTCTCTAAAGCACCATTTCTAAAGTGAAATTATACAGCTCAATTTATTTTATGAGAGTCACCATAGCTCAAATAATAAACTTGATTTTGATTTCACAGAAATTAAATAATTTAACTTTTCCTTAGTGTATCTTTGAATGATTCCATTCACAGACCAAATTTTTTCTTAGATTATCTGAAAGTCTTATTCTCTCTCATATGCAATGATGTACATGATTTTCCATTAATCCTAGTATTTTCCTTTTATCTACTTTTTATTTCAATGGAACGTTACAGCAAATCAATTTAACTAGCTGCAGAAATTCAGTTGTTTATATAATAACAATGGAAGATGTTTTCAGTCTCAGTTGTATGTTTCAATTGCCCTGTCTTTTCTTATGTTACTCTGAGTTTTGTTCTTAAATAATGCTGGGATAAAATTCAGTAGAGTTCAGTCTTTGTGCATTGAATGATGCATCAAGTAAGTGTCACATGCCACTTGTTGTATTACATTATGGAGCTATATAGTTGAAAAGGTTAATCCTTCACAGCTACCTAATATTAAGAGAGAAGGGAATACCTAGAATCAGAAAATCAAATCCATGGCTACATATACACGTGTATATCATCAAATTTGGCACTCAAAGGTGGTACCTAAACTTGGCTTGGCATCAGAATATGCTCAAACCTGGGAACATTTAAAGAATACTTTGAATCTTGAATCCCATACTCAGTGGTTATCATTTAATAATTTAGTAGAAGGACTGAAGAATTATTTTCTCAAAGCTCTCAAGGTGACTCTGATGCAGCTGGCCTAGTGCTGGTTCCAGGAGAGGCAATGTGGGACCATTCATCTTCTTGAAATGTGTTAGAATAAATATGACATAAATAGCCTTGATATGTATATTATTGTTGCAAATGTCCTGTTTTTCTTAAAAAAGTGGAATTTTTGTACCTTGGTTTCTAAAATTCAAATTTTTTCTGTGCAATCTCTGTGGATGTTGCTCATTTATAAACCAATAACATGAAATGCTTGCATCATTCTTGAGAAAATATGTAGATTGTTAATTGTTGGACTTTATGGCTTCAGAACTTATAGGAATCCACCTCCCCCAATAATTATTTGTGACAAAGGCTGTAGAAGAAATTCCAGGAAAAATAAAACCTAGGGAATTTAATTATAAAAGTCATGTTCTAGTAATTCAGAGAATGGCTTATAAAAATTGAAAGAGCTGGGATCAGGTCTTGAAATCTATGAGAAGAACAGCTGGTTGAGAATAGCCAAGGAATAAATGGAATTAATCACATTTTCCCTTCGGTAACCACTTACGTGCCAGCTGTAGCATGTCACTTATTTGGAATGGACAAAGGTAAAACGCCAAGGAGAGTAGGAAAGTATCCTAGTCACCACTATTCATGCAGATGGAGTCCTACTTTGAGAAACTGCAATCCAATCATGATAACAAGAACTATCTATATATTTACTTGATATTCACAGTTTATAAATCTTTTACAAATATGTTAACTCAGCTTATACTCACAAAAGACCTACACGGTAGAAACAAATAGCTTCCTTTCGTAAGTTTGAGATGGAGGCTCATAGATGTTAAGTGATTTTTCTGTGCTTACACAGCTAATATGAGTTGGGATTTGAACTTTAAAAATGACTCCTTAATTACAGTACCTTTTTATTCCTTAATTTTATTTCCTATAATCCGTCTCTCATATAATACTTAAAATTTCACTTTGAGAAACGTCTTCTGTCTAGATTGACCAATACATTATTTTAACCCTTGGGCAAGCCTATAAATTCTCCTTAAAAATGTTTCATTCAGTATGCCATTTCATGTGAACTCGTTTTTAGTTCCTCTTCAGTGCTTTTCACAGTTTCCTACCTTTCATACTGCATAGTCTGAAAACCTGGTTGATCCCCACCCTCAATGTCTGGTCTCTGGCCCAAGAGCCTAAGCTGTCCTGCACAAATGCAGGAGAAACTTTCATCTTATACATCAAACACATTTTCCCCAAAAATTTATAACAAAAAAATCCTAAAATGCCATACCAGGAATTATTTTTTTTTCTTATGTCTCCATTTTATGTGAACGTTCTTGAGTAACATCCTCAAGAACATTAAGTCGAGGAAGAAAAAAATGCTGATCCATTTACGCTGGGTCAGCCAGATCAGTAAAAGTTAGAACTGATGGTTTGTTCACATTGCTCGTTTTAATGTTCATAATGGCTGAGTTGATGACAGTTCAGACTCATAGGATCAGGAAAACCCTACCAACTAGATAGCTGACATCTGAATCAGGAATCAGGAAACATAGGGACTTATCGCTAAATTTTAGTGCTGAAAGAGTTCTGAGGGATAATTTTGGTAAATTTTTTGATCATATGGATTGGAAATTAAATTTCAAGGTCACAAATCCAGACATTAAGCTCAGGCCATTGATTCTGAGCAAAGATCTTCTTCAGTGTCCTAAACATTCATGTTTTTCCCAAGTATCATAACTGACACAGACTCCTTACACATTTTTGTACTGCTAACTGTGATCAAGTTATCTTATTTTCAAGCCAAAGCTATGAGTGGGCTTAAATCACAGAAGAACATCAGAATTCTGGAGTGAGGGAACCACAACTGGGCTGAGAAAGAGGAACTGGAACACAGTCAAGAGAATGATTTGTCCATTTAAGCTTGGTGTCAAGGTGAAATATTTAATCTAGAAACTGACTGGTAATTAAGATCTAAGCACATTCAGAACAACACAGAGGTGAGTTTTTAAATTTTGGATCTTCATCCAAAGCAAAGGCACTTTAGGCAGTACAGTGCAGTTGTTAAGAGTTTTGATTTTGGAGCTTGACCTCAGTTTGAAACCAACATTGTCACTTAATAGCTCCATGGAAAAAGTGCTTTTTCTATGTCTCCTTTTTTCCTCTAATTCCAAATAGGAGATAATAAGAGTACTGAATTCAAACACTTCTTATGAGAATTGAATGAGTAAAGGACTTGTAACAGTGCTCGGAAGATAGTAAACACCAAGCGGTTTCTAATAAATACTATGCCAGCGAATGTGCAC
Organism: Colobus angolensis palliatus; assembly: GCF_000951035.1. Classification (NCBI taxonomy): domain Eukaryota; kingdom Metazoa; phylum Chordata; class Mammalia; order Primates; family Cercopithecidae; genus Colobus; species Colobus angolensis. The sequence goes on along the minus strand of NW_012115489.1, from coordinate 5,763,761 downwards.
CAAGATGTTCATTACAGCACATTCGTAGAATTAAAGAATGAAAAATAGTATAAAATACATTATACTTTATGGAGGATTGGTTAAATAGATCGTATTATACCCACACCATAAAACATTACATTGCTGTTAAAGAATGTGAGGTGGCTCTACAGGTACCACCTGTGATATATGGAGAAGTAAATTTCTTAAAGTCATCTAACAGGATGGTATCATTTTTACTGACATATTTAAAAATATATTATGCCTGTGTATGCCCCAGAAGTTTTGGCATTTTATGCTTATCTATTGAATGGTTTCCCTTGAGGTCTGGGATTTTGGCAGTGGCAGGTGGTGGCAGAAAGGAACTTTGGAAGAACTTTATCAACCTTAGCATTTCCTTTCTTTGACTTTAACATTTTAATTATTTTTCAACTGGCAAATTTATTTTTTAAGAATGATTTCCTACTAACAGTTAAAATCTAGAGTAAAAAGAATGCAGTAGTATCTAAAGTAAGATTATGAGAAGTCAGAGGCAAGGAGACTTAATATTAACTGCACCTGTAATATCTCCAAACCCATCCTGGAAGCTCACTCACTCTCATCCTTAAGAAATACCTGGCTGAGGGCGGAGCAAGATGGCCGAATAGGAACAGCTCCAGTCTCCAACTCCCGGCGCGCGTGAGCCACACAGAAGACCGGTGATTTCTGCATTTTCAACTGAGGTACTGGGGTCATCTCACTGGGGAGTGCTGGACAATCGGTGCTGGTCAGCTGCTGCAGCCCGACCAGTGAGAGCTGAAGCAGGGGGAGGCATTGCCTCACCTGGGAAGCACAAGGGGGAAGGGAATCCCTTTTCCTAGCCAGGCGAACTGAGACACACAACACCTGAGGGTCCCACCCCATTACTGTGCTTTAAGCAAACAGGCACACCAGGAGACTATACCCACACCTGGCCGGGAGGGTCCCATGACAACGGAGCCTCCCTCATTGCTAGCACAGCAGTCTGCATTCTAACCCCAAGGCAGTAGTGAGGCTGGGGGAGGGGCGCCCGCCATTGCTGAGGCTTAAGTAGGTAAACAAAGCCGCTGGGAAGCTCGAACTGGAT
>NW_012115489.1:5699199-5758406 GCF_000951035.1 Colobus angolensis palliatus | reverse complement strand
GAACAGACATTTCTCAAAAGAAGACATTCATACAGCCAACAGACACATGAAAAAGTGCTCATCATCACTGGCCATCAGAGAAATGCAAATCAAAATGACAATGAGATACCATCTCACACCAGTTAGAATGGCAACCACTAAAAAGTCAGGAAACACCAGGTGCTGGAGGGGATGTGGAGAAATAGGAACACTTTTACACTGTTGGTGGGATTGTAAACTAGTTCAACCATTATGGAAAACCGTATGGCGATTCCTCAAGGATCTAGATCTAGATGTATCATGTGACCCAGCCATCCCACTACTGGGTATATACCCAAAGGATTATAAATTATTCTGCTATAAAGACACATGCACACGTATGTTTATTGCGGCACTATTCACAATAGCAAAGACTTGGAATCAACCCAAATGTCCCTCAGTGACAGACTGGATTAAGAAAATGTGGCACATATACACCATGGAATACTATGCAGCCATAAAAAAGGATGAGTTTGTGTCCTTTGTAGGGACATGGATGCAGCTGGAAACCATCATTCTTAGCAAACTATCACAAGAAGAGAAAACCAAACACCGCATGTTCTCACTCATAGGTGGGAACTGAACAATGACATCACTTGGACTCGGGAAGGGGAACATCACACATCGGGGCCTATTATGGGGAGGGGGGAGGGGGGAGGGATAGCATTGGGAGTTATACCTGATATAAATGACGAATTGATGGGTGCTGACGAGTTGATGGGTGCAGCACACCAACATGGCACAAGTATACATATGTAACAAACCTGCACGTTATGCACATGTACCCTAGAACTTAAAGTATAATAATAAAAAAAAAAAGAAATAACTGGACTTGTGTTTCTTTCAGGTCAAGAGAGCACTTAAGTGACATTAAATAACCTGTAAGAGTAATGCTTCTCTTCATATACCAGGAAGTACAAGAAGTACATTCTGGAAGTGGGGACAATCTAGCTCTTATCCATTTAGTGTGCTTATGTAAAATGGTTTCTTCCACCTCTGAAATAATAACACAACCAGACTTATTTACTTAGCCCTGGTTGCGTTTTTCCAGGACATTACCACACAATTGGAGCCTGACATTAACGTGATTTATTGATAAGTTCATTACTGTTGTGCTCTCTTTGACATTGGTGGAACATAACAAATGAGAAACAGGAAAGCTTTAGTTCTGAGACCATGCTGAGTTGCAGTAAGAACCTGTGATTTGCGTGAGGAAAGGAATCTGGTGGCAAATTGGTTGGGTGCTTGCAGGGCTTTGAAAATTGGAGCATAATTGACTTCTTGAACATTACAAATTAAGTAAACAATTCATTTGTTTATAATTGTTTGTGAGCAGTCTAACCTCAGCTGTCCTCTTTGGTAATGCTGTCTGCGTCAGTTTGAAGCACATCTTGTGATGGATTAAAAAAGTATGTTAGATAATATAAACCAGAAGCATGGTTTTATAGAATCATTCTTGTCCTGAATTTATTTTGTCTCCTAATTATTGGCAAAATTAAACAAAGATAAAAAAGAAAATCAGCAGAGGCAGAGAAAGGAAAATAAAACTTTAGTCTTACTCTTTTCTATTGATTCATTTATTGATTATTTAATTGTATATAACAAGCACAAATAATGCCTACTTATCTTTGCATTTATCAATGAACTTAAGATGTTGTAATTTTCAAAGTGTAGATCTTAAACAGATTATGAACAAGTCTCAAAGGTATTCAGTTAATTGACCAGCTGATTAGAAATGATTCCATTATCTTAGCTGTAATGATGTAGATACTGCTTAAAATCACTCATATCTTGTTCTTTCATCAATAACCTTGATTATCTCTCTCCTGCCCAGCCTATGCATACCTCTATAGACTCTTCCTTCTTTAACCTTATTATATTACTCTTGCACTACTAATTTCAATAACAAAATCATATAGAAGGTTTTTTTTTTTGAAACCTACTCTTTGTCTGTTGCCCAGGCTGGAGTGCACTGGTGCCATCTCGGCTCAGGGCAACCTCTGCCTCCCAGGTTCAAGTGATAATCTGCCTTAGCCTCCTGAGTAGCTGGGATTACAGGCACCCACCACCATGCCCAGCTAATTTTTGAATTTTTAGTAGAGGTGGGGTTTCGCCGTGTTGGCCAAGATGGTTTTGAACTCCTGACTTTAGGTGATAAGCCCGCCTCGACCTCCCAAAGTGCTGCGATTACAGGCGTGAGCCACTGCACCTGGCCTAGAAGTTTTATAAGAAGTTACAGGCCAGGCGCGGTGGCTCAAGCCTGTAATCCCAGCACTTTGGGAGGCCGAGGCGGGTGGATCACAAGGTCAGGAGATCGAGACCACGGTGAAACCCCGTCTCTACTAAAAAATACAAAAAATTAGCTGGGCGCAGTTGCGGGCGCCTGTAGTCCCAGCTACTCGGGAGGCTGAGGCAGGAGAATGGCGGGAACCCGGGAGGTGGAGCTTGTAGTGAGCCGAGATCGCGCCACTGCACTCCAGCCAGGGACACAGAGCGAGACTCCGTCTCAAAATAAATAAATAAATAAATAAATATAAGAAGTTACAAAGCTAAGATAACTCATCAAAATCTGGGTGTGGAAAAGAGGCACATAGGCAGTAATTTGTTTCAATATAATGTGATACAAAATATTTTTGTTTTATAAGAAAATTATTTTCATCAGTCTGAAGTTATTTTACATGTTAGGAAGTCTCAGTAATAAGTAAATTTATCCAAACATGGCAAACATGTAATAAACATGTAGTTCATTTAAAAAATAAGCACAATCCCAGGTATCTTATTACTGTTAACATAGTATAAAGGTCTTGGTGTACCTCCCATTATTGTCTTTTATTCCTGCCATTCCTGATTTCATTCTGTAGAGCTGAGAAGAGAGTCTAATTTGAAGTGAACTGGCTCCTTCTGTGAGAACTTCAGTCTTCCCATATGCCATCCCACATATTCAAGTTTTTATTAACATAGTCATTGACAGATCTTTCGAGAAATAATTATATAGAGAACATTCTTGTTAGTTTCCTACTCTCCTCTTCCTCCTCCTCCCGCACTCCTCCTTCTTGAATGTGTTTTACCTCATCAAATTGGTACAAAAATGTGATGGACATTTATGTAAGAGTTTAGGAACTATTTATAAGCTGAACTGGCTTTTTTTTTTTTTTAAATAGACAACAAGCAGAGAGAATACATGTGGTTGAGCAGAACATGGGCATTTTGAGTACTTGTGTGTGTAGAAATGACTTCTCTATTTCACACTTAATATTGACTGTGCTATTGTTACATACTCTGAAAGTGCCATGGACTTTTAAGTCCTAATATATAAAATCATTATTTTGCTTTTTAATTACAGTTTAAAGTTTGACAATGCTTAAATCTATTTAAGAAGTACTCCTTTTAGACCTCTTTAAAACATCATAGTCTAAAAACAAATAGAAAATGTTTATTTCTGAGAATCATGAATCCAATATTCTGATCCAAGAATTGGCACCTGATTTTTTCAATTATAATATGTAATTGTAATAAATTACTGTACAATTTGAACTATATTATATTGAAGTAACATGAAAAATGTACATACTGTATCAGAGTTGATAAACTTTTTTTGTAAAAGATCAATTAGTAACAGTTTAGGCTTTGTAGGCCATCTGGTATCTGTTGCAACCATTCAACTCTACCTTTGTAGTGGAAAAGTAGCCATTGACAATGCATGTATGAGTGGGCATGGCTGTGTCCTGATTAAACTTTATTTACAAATGTAAGAGTAGCCCAGGTTTGCCTGCTGGCCAGAGTTTGTCCACATTGAAATATATTATTAATGAAAAAAATTTTCTCATTATACAGTGTTATATGCAATATAATTTTATTATATACAAACTATATGAGTAAAGAGATACATAGGAAAAGCTAAAATGTGAAAAGTGATGATTATTGGTGTAATTATCTTTTTGTGATATTATTCACATATGTATATCACGGTCCAAAGACAAAATGACTTAAAAATAAAAATATTTAGTATTAGAAAATAATTTAAAAACTATTAAAAATTTTAATACATGCATTTTGATGAATCGACAATGTTGAAATAATCTGGTTTTCTACATAATGTTTATATGAGAGACACTTTTTTAAAAAATGTCTCTCCTATCAGTCATTATACTTGCCACCTTGTCAGTTTTGGTGTGTTTTGTTTTAATGATGGCTGTGCTCTTCAAGTCACATGAGAATCTGTTCACATTCAGTTGTCTTAATTATTTCAGGCCTCTTTTTCTGATGGTTGTTTTACAATGTAGATTTTGTTATAATTTAGGTATGGTAAGACCAACAGATCAAGAGACAACTGCCATTGAAAAGACAGTTAGTTATACTCACAGATCCCATGGGAGCCATGGAGGAAAGCACCAGAGTTGGTCAGGAGGCTTGGTGGGTAGGGTGCATGGTCAAGAGCCATTACTGTGGTCTTTGCAGGAAGAAACGGGTGAGTCAGGATAAGCAGATTTAGAATGAGCTACTTTGAATAATTTCAGTGGGACCTGGGGCGCAGGGAGCAGTTCCTAGTTGTTTTGTACCTGACCTTGCGTTGATTAGGGCAAGGTGTGTAAGAGCCCCATAAAGAAAGTGATTGCTGGTATGTGCTCTGGATTGGTTGGCTTGCATATGGAAGACACTCTTGAAGGGTGGTCCTTTGCTATCTCTAGGAATTCGTTAATCCTGGGATGAGCAACCCCTCCAGGGTCAAGAAGACACAAATTGCCAAAACATCAAGAAAGAAAAGACATGGTTAATACACCGATAGACTAGAGGTTTGAATAAATGCATTGATTATGAATGGGCTAATAAGGTTGAACAGCTTGAACAGAAAATGGCCAATATTTTTCTTTTTTTAATAAATAGTATTTTTAATCAACAAATCATACTTGTTTATATTTATGGGGTACAATGTGATGTTTTTGATATATGTATACAACATGGAATCATTCAATGAAGCAAATTAACATATCAATCACTTCACCTCTCATTTTTTGATGGTGCATTTGAAATTTATGCTCAGCAATTTTGAAATATACAACACATTATTATTAACTATGGTCACCTTGTTGTGCAATAGATCTAAAAAATGTATCCCTCCTGTCTAACTGAAACTTTGTACCCTTTGACTAACATCTCCCCATCCTCCCCCAGGCCCCTGATAACTACCTTTAATTTTCATTTAAATAATCTATACCAAATAAATATGAACCAAATAACTATTGTTGTCTTTAGAGTAGTCTAGAATCCATTCATATTTTCTCAGTGATATCTCAATTGATAAGAGAGTTAGGCTCTTCTGGCATAAATGTACTAAATGTACCAGGCATCTCCAAGTTTCCAGCTCTGCTATGCACAATGTAATATTTCTTATCATCGTGGCTCATTTCAAAATTTAAATTGACAGTACGTACAGTATAAGTTTCTTGATTGCCTAATAGGGTTAGTGTGAGCATCAAATCCAGTTAAGACTTGGAAGAATATAATGTATTTCATAAAAGCTGGACATTGCTATTATTTGGCTTTGATCATTTTGTTCCTTACATGTGGTTACTTACCATATGGCCCTATAAGCATATCTGACTAGTGCCTGAAAGATAACAAGTCCAATACTTTTTCTCTCAAAAAAAGGGATTTCGCTCTTTATTTTAATAGCATTATCAATTATTCAAGCCACTCTGACCACAGGTCTGGATAGAATCTTTATCTTTTACCTCTCTCTGACCCTCCACATGCCAGTTGGTATTTCACTCTATATTACTGGCATCTTTGGACCTCCTATCTTCACCTCCATCCCACTACCTCTAACCAAGTTCACATCAGCACAGTCCTTCCTTATCCTATGGGAACCTTCTCTTAACCTACTTTTCTCTAATTTCTTTCTCTCTATTTTTAAACTAAATGCTTCTCAATCAGGGAGACTTATTCTGATCTGGTTGAGCTAGACACGATATTTCCCTGTCTCTAAGCCCTAGAATATTTGGGTTTCATTTTCCATATTTTTTTTCACTCCCACACTCCCCCATACGGTATGATGTTATGGACAATGCTTGGAAAAACTCTGGAAAATCCCTGAATAGAGGTTGGTAATAGTTCGTGGCTATGGTTCTCTCCAAAGAAGCCACAGAGAGGAATGATAAATAAATATGTGCCAGTACTCTCCTTAAATTCATGCTTCTTTATTTAGAGAGATGATATTCCTTTTGCTTGAAGACTGATGGAATTTCTCAGGACAAGAACTGATAACTTCCCTGGGAAATTTCTGAGACTAGCTTTAAGGGAGATTGTGAACAGATTTCATTTTAGCCACTTTTAGCTCAGGGAAACTTGTATGACAGAACCTGCTATCCTTTTGCTGGGATAAAAACTGGGTCAAGTCCTCAGTCTCTTCTATAAGTGCCCAGGCATGATTATTGCCTTATCTGTCCCCAGTTATTATCTTTGATCCACACTGGGCAACAGAGTGAAACCGTATCTGAAAAAAACAAAAATTTTTAAAAAGGGAAAAAAATCAATGTATTCTTATTGTAGGAAATGTAGGTAACACAGTAACCTGTCTTCAAGCATAAAAGCAAGTTACTGGCCCGGCGTGGTAGCTCACATTTGTAATCCCACCACTTTGGGAGGCTGAGACAGGTGGATCACTGGAGGTCAGGAGATCAAGACCAGCCTGGCCAACATGGTGAAAGCCTGTCTCTACTAAAAATGCAAAAATCAGCCAGGCGTGGTGGCAGGCACCTGTAATCCCAGTTACTTGGGGAGGCTGAGGCAGGAGAATCACTTGAAGTCAGGAAGTGGAGGTTGCAGTGAGCCAAGATCACACCACTGCACTCCAGTCTGGGTGACAGAGGGAGATTCCATCTCAAAAAAAATAATAATAATAAAAATAAAAAGAATAAATTACCAGCACTCTGACCTATTTCCTTCTAGTATTTTATGTAACTACAAAAGAGAATGAATTCAGATATAGATATTAATTATGAATAAACAGCTATTTTATTGGTATGTATTCTGCTTTTGGCTTAATATTTATGATATTATAGAACTACCCTTGGTTTTGATGTAAGACCTTTGAGTGGTTGCCTAACATTCCATCAAAACCTTGCCATAATTTATTTCATATACTCTTATTTATAGTATATTTTATATTCTTCCATTTTTTACAAGTTTGTGCAATATTTTGAGGAACTTCATTTTCATCATCTGGATTCTTCATCTGAGATTCAGGTGGGCTATGAAAAGTCTTGGAAATGAAATGATTGTATCAAAGTATAAAAAACTTTTTAAATCTTTATATACTTCTTATCAGTTTTCTTAAAATAGCTGATGGCATAACCATCAAGTATGTGTAGAACTGCTGTTTCACTATGTCCTAGCCAACACTGAGCATTATATGTGCTCTAATTTTTATCATTTTTATCAGTAAAATGGCTTTACTTATCAATGTGATAATTTTATTTCCTTGACTACTTGTAAAATAATTTTGATAATATATTAGTCATATGAATTTGTGTATGAGGCAATTGTGTTCATCTTTTTATATTTTAAAATTTAAAAATGTGATTTATCATCCTTTTTCTATTACAATAAAATGTATGTTCATTGTAATAAGATAAGCAATACTAAAATGTCTAAAAGAAAAACATTCCTTAAAAAAGCAGTAATTAAAGTTTTTTTAAAAAATTGAAAATAAGTATTAATATCTTGGTTTATATTTTCCCACATCTCCTTTTATGATCAGAAATTCTGCCAGTATTCTTCTTCCTTTCATTGCTCCCTCCCTTCTTCCTTTTTTCTTTTTTCCTGGTTACCAATATGTCATGTTCATTGTCCCAGGTCAATTGTTATAGAATATTATTATGTTCTATAATAATAATTTAGAACAATAATATATAATAATTTAGAATCCATCTATAAATGGATTCTAAATTATTGAACTGATCTCTGATTGAAGGACCTTTACATTAATTATTTTTACCTCATCATGCTGTGATAAGTATGCTAATACAATTTGTTGTACTGTAGAATAACTTCCTAAAACTAGTATTTTTATATTAAATATTTCATATATTTAAGTTTTCCTAGTATTATCAAATTATTTTCCAGAAAATATTATAGCAATTCACATCCTAATCAGCCCAGAATGCATATTAGTGATCCAACATCTCTAATCTAATGGGAAAAAAGAGCATTCATTATTTTTTCTACCAACTGCTCAAGTAAACATCTCTTCATATTTAATGACTATTCAGACAATCTTGCTTACAACTCATATGTTTATACCCTTTGTTCACTAATTAAGAACTTTTCATTTTCTTAAAAGTGTTATGATTGCTTGCGTATGATTGCTAGTGATATAAATAAGATTAACCATTTATCTGCCATATGTTACAAATAAATTTGCAAGTCTATTATTTGCTTTGACTTTACTTACCTTTTTCCAAAAAATTATGCTAATATTTTACAGACACCCCTTTCTATATATAGTCTATAATTTTCATAAAATTTTTATGAAAAGGATAGTTCATTCCTATTGCTTCTAAGTATTATTTTGTGTTAATATATCACATTTTTAAAATCCATTCTCATGTTGGTGGGCATCATAAAAATTTCCAGTTTGGGGGCATGCTGTGAATATTGTTAGATATGCATTTCTGTTGATTATATACTTAGGAGTGGAATTATTGGGTAATAGATGAGAGGGTGTTTGGTTTTAGTAGATGCTGTCATACAGTTTACCAAAATGGCTGTATTGATTTACATTCTCACAAATGTTAAACTCTGGTTACTACACATATTTGCCAACTGGAGTTGAGAATACCATGTTTAGTGTTATTAGAGTGTAGTTTTAATTTGCATTTCCTTGATGTAGTGTTATTGAGAATATTTTCATATTTTCATTTGCCTTTTAAATATTTGCTTTTTAAAGTGTCTGTGTCTTTTGTCTATTTTAATGCTTGATTCTCTGTTTCTTCTATTTCAGAAACTATATAATCTTAATATGATCTTTTTGTCAGATTGCCTGTGGCTTGCTTTTTATTCCATGTCTGGAGTCTTTTGGTGAACAGATGTTCCTATTTTTATCAGATTTTTCTTTATAACTTGTTTAGTTTAACAAATCTTTGCTTACTCAAAGGTACAAAATATTCTATGGCCTGGCTGGGCATGGTGGCTCACGCCTGTAATCCCAGCACTTTGGGAGGCTGAGGTGGGCGCATCACAAGCTCAGGAGATCAAGACCATCCTGGCCAAGATGGTGAAACCCTGTCTCTACTAAAAATACAAAAATTAGCTAGGTGTGGTGGCGCAAGCCTGTAGTCCCAGCTATTTGGGAGGCTGAGGCAGGAGAATCGCTTGAACCCAGGAGGTGGAGATTGCAGTGAGATGAGATAGTGCCACTGCACTCCGGCCTAGGTGACAACAGCAAAACTCCGTTTCTAAATAAATAAATAAATAAATAAATAAAATTCTACAAGTTTTTATTTTACAGTTCACATTTAGGCCTGCAATCCATATGGAACTGATATTTTCCTTTATGGTTTTGACTTAGCAGTCACAGTTTATTTTTTGCCACGTACCTATCCAATGTTGACACAGCAACGTTTATTTAAAAGACCACTGCAAACTTTCTAACTGAAATTTACTGTTACTTTTTGCAAAAATCACTGTTATTAATTTTTCATAAATAAACAATTGCATATGTTTTTAGATACTATTGTTCCATTGATTGCTTTGTCCAACCTTGGGTCAAACAATATTTTGTTATTTACAGTAACTTTATCATAGACATTATCTGCCAAATAACTTTCAGCTTTGTTCTTCCAGAATGTCTTGGCTATTCTTGGCCCTTTGCTTTCCCTGTAAATTTTTTTTTTTTTTTTTTTTTGAGACAAGAGTCTTGCTGTGTCACTCAGGCTGGCGCGATCTCGGCTGCCTGCAAGCTCCACCTCCCGGGTTCACGTCATTCTCCTGCCTCAGCTTCCCGAGTAGCTGGGACTACAGGTGCACGCCACCACGCCTGGCTAATTTTTTTGTATTTTTAGTAGAGACAGGGTTTCACTGTGTTAGCCAGGATGGTCTTGATCTCCTGACCTCATGATCTGCTCTCCTCGGCCTCCCAAAGTGCTGGGATTACAGGTGTGAGCCACTGCGCCGGGCACCCTGTGAATTTTTGAATCAGTGCATCAATTAAAAAAAACAAAAAAACAAAAAACACTCACAACTCTGATATTTGTTAGGATAACATTGAAAGTATTGATAAATTTGGGGACATTTTTTACCTTTTTAATATTGAGTCATCTAATCTATGAAAATGATATATCTCTTATTTATTTTGTTATTCTTTCATTTCTGTTTTAGGTTTTATAGTTTTCCATGTATAGCTTTTATATATATTTTTTAAACATACTCTCATGTGTGACTACCTAGTTTTATACTTAGTTGTGGCCAATAGGTAGAAATACAGTGGATCTTGGTATCTTGATAGATCTTATACCTAGCAACCTTTCTAAATTTATGATTTTTAAATATGCCGGGCTTAATACCTAGGTGATGGGTTGATAGGTGCAGCAAACCACCATTGCACATGTTTAACCTATGTAACAAACCTGCACATTCTGCACATGTACCCCAGAACTTAACATACAATAAAATAATTTTATTTTGAATGAAAATTAAACTTACTGAAATATCCTTCACCAATTGTTAATATTTTATCACATTTGTTTTGTTATTTTTATCTATATATATAACAATATTTATTATTATGTAACAGCCACCATTATTATCATTATTATTGCTGAATTATTTTTATTTTTTATTGTTATACTTTAAGTTCTGGGATGCATGTGCAGAAAGTGCAGGTTTGTTACATAGGTATTCATGTCTCGTGGTGGTTTGCACCCTTCAAGCGGTCATCTACATTAGGTGTTTCTCCTAATGCTATCCGTCCCCTTGCCCCCACCCTCTGACAGGCCCTGGTGTGTGATGTTCCCTTTCCTGTACCAAAATATTCTCATTGTTAAACTCCCACTAATGAGTGAGATCGTGCAGTGTTTGGTTTTCTGTTCCTGTGTTAGTTTGCTGAGAATGATGGTTTCCAGCTTCATCCATGTCCCTGCAAAGGATATGAACTCATTCTTTTTTATGACTACATAGAATTCCATGGTGTATAGGTGCCACATTTTCTTTATCCAGTCTATCATTGATGGGCATTTGGGTTGGCTCCAAGTCTTTGCTATTGTGAACAGTACTGCAATAAACATACATGTGCATTTGTCTTTATAGTAGAATGATTTATAATCCTTTGGGTATATACACAGTAATGGGATTGCTGGGTCAAATGGTATTTCTGGTTCTAGATCCTTAAGGAATTGCCACACTGTCATCCTCAATCATTGAACTAATTTACATTCTGACCAATGGTGTAAAAGTGTTCCTATTTCTCCACATCCTCTCCAGTAACTGTTGTTTCCTGACTTTTTAAGGATCGCCATTCTAACTGGAGTGAGATGGTATCTCATTGTGGTTTTGATTTGCATTTCTCTAATGACCAGAGAAGATGAGCTTTTTTTATGTTCATTGGCCACATAAGTGTCTTCCTTTGAAAAGTGTCTGTTCATATCCTTCACCCACTTTTATGGGGTTGTTTTTTTCTTGTAAATTTGTTTAAGTTCCTTGTAGATTCTGGATATTATCAGTTTGCCAGATAGGTAGATAGATTGCAAACATTTTCTCCCATTCTATAGGTTGCCTGTTCCCTCTGATGATAGTTTATTTCGCTGTGCAAAGTTCTTTTTTTTTTTTTTTTTTTTGAGACGGAGTCTTGCTCTGTCTCCCAGACTGGAGTACAGTGGCCAGATCTCAGCTCACTGCAAGCTCTGCCTCCCGGGTTTACACCATTCTCCCACTTCAGCCTCCCGAGTATTTGGGACTACAGGCACCCACCACCATGCCCGGCTAGTTTTTTATATGTTTTTTAGTAGAGACCGGGTTTCACCGTGTTAGCCAGGATGGTCTCGATCTCCTGACCTAGTGAACCACCTGTCTCGGCCTCCTAAAGTGCTGGGATTACAGGCTTGAGTCACTGCGCCCGGCCAAAATTCTTTAGTTTAATTAGATCCCATTTGTCAATTTTGGTTTTTGATGCAATTGCTTTTGGTATCTTAGTTGTGAAGTCTTTGCCCATACCTTCGTCTTGAATGGTATTGCCTAGGTTTTCTTCTGGAGTTTTTATGGTTTTAGGTCTTACATTTAAGTTGCTAATCAATCTTGATTAATTTTTGTATAAGGTGTAAGGAAAATGTTCAGTTTCAACTTTCTGCTTATGGCTAGCCAGTTTTCCCAACACCATTTTTAAATAGGGTATCCTTTCCCCATTCATTGTTTTTGTCAGGTTTGTCAAAGATCAGATGGTTGTAGATGTGTGGTGTCATTTATTAGGCCTCTGTTCAGTTCCATTGGTTTATGTATCTGTTTTGGTACCAGCACCATGTTGTTTTGGTTACTGTAGCCTTGTAGTATAGTTTGAAGTCAGGCAGCATCATGTCTCCAGCTTTGTTCTTTTTGCTTAGGATTATCTTGACTCTATGGGCTCTTTTTTGGTTAATTTTATATTGTGTCTATTTGATTCTTCTCTCTTTTCTTCTTTATTAGTCTGGTTAGTGGTCGACGAAATTTAAAGTAGTTTTTTCTAATTCTGTGAAGAAAGTCAATGGTAGCTTGATGGAAATAGCACTGAATTTATAAATTTGGCAATATGACCATTTTCATGATATTGTTTCTTCCTATCCATGAGCATGAAATGTTTTTTCCATTTGTTTGTGTCCTTTCTTATTTCCTTGAGCAGTAGTTTGTAGTTCTCCTTGAAGAGGTCCTTCACATCACTTGTAAGTTCTATTCCTAGGTATTTTATTCTCTTTGTAGCAATTGTGAATGGGAGTTCACTCATGATTTGGCTCTCTGTCTATTATTGGTGTATAGGAATGCTTGTCATTTTTACACATTGATTTTGTATTCTGAGACTTTGCTGAAGTTGCTTATCAGCTCAAGGAGATTGGGGCTGAGACAATGGGGTTTTCTAAATATACAATCATGTCATCTGCAAACAGAGATGATTTGACTTCCTCTCTTCCTACATGAATACCCTTTATTTCCATCTCTTGCCTGATTGTCCTGGCCAGAACTTCCAATACTATGTTGAATAGGAGTAGTGAGAGAGGGCATCCTTGTCTTGTGCCAGTTTTCAAAGGGAATGTTTCTGGCTTTTGCCCATTCAGTATGATGTTGGTTGTAGATTTGTTGTAAATACTCTTATTATTTTGAGATCCATTCTATTAACACCTAGTTTATTGAGTGTTTTTAGCATGAAGGGGTGTCGAATTTTATCGAGGCTTTTTCTGCATCTATTGAAATAATCATGTGGTTTTTGTCATTGGTTCTGTTTATGTGATGGATTACATTTATTGATTTGCATATGTTGAACCAGCCTTGCATCCCAGGGATGAAGCTGACTTAATCATAGTGGATAAGCTTTTTAATGTCCTGCTGGATTCGGTTTGCCAGTATTGTATTGAGGATTTTTGCATTGATGCTCATCAGGGATATTGGCCTGAAATTTTCTTTTTATGTTGTGTCTCTGCCAGGTTTTAGTATAAGGATGATGTTGACCTCATAAAATGAGTTAGGGAGGAGTCCCTCTTTTTGTATTGTTTGGAATAGATTCAGAAGGAATGGTACCAGTTCCTCTTTGTACCTCTGGCAGAATTCAGCTGTGAATCCATCTGGTCCTGGGCTTTTTCTTGGTTGGTAGGCTTATTATTGCCTCAATTTTAGAACTTGTTATTGGTCTATTCAGGGATTTGACTTCTTATTGGTTTAGTCTTGGGAGGGTGTATGTGTCTTGGAATTTATCCATTTCTTCTAGATTTTCTAGTATGTTTGCATAGATGTGTTTATAGTATTCTCTGATGGTAGCTTGCCTTTCTTTCTGTGGGATCAGTGGTGATCTCCCCTTTAACATTTTTCATTGTGTCTATTTGATCCTTGTCTCTTTTCTTCTTTGTTAGTCTGACTAGCAGTCTATCTATTTTGTTAATCTTTTCAAAAAACCAGCAAGGCATGGTGGCTCACGCCTGTAATCCCAGAACTTTGGGAGGCCGAGGTGGGTGGATCATGAGGTCAGGAGTTTGAGACCAGTCTGGCCAACATAGTGAAACCCCGTCTCTACTAAAAGTACAAAAAATTAGCCGGGTGTGGTGGCAGGTGCCTGTAATCACAGCTACATGGGGGACTGAGGCAGGAGAATTGCTTAAACCCAGGAGGCAGAGGTTGCAGTGAGTAGAGATTACACCATTGCACTCCAGACTGGGTGACAGTGTGAGACTCCATCTCCACAAACAAAAAACAAACAAACAAACAAATCCAGCTCCTGGATTCATTGATTTTTTGAAGGGTTTTTCATGTCTCTACCTCCTTCAGTTCTGCTCTGATCTTAATTATTTCTTGTCTTCTGCTAGCTTTGAATTTGTTTGCTCTTGACTCTCTAGAGCTTTTAATTGTGATGTCAAGGTGTCGATTTTAGATCTTTTTCACTTTCTCCTGTGGGCATTTAGTGCTATACATTTCCCTCTAAACACTGCTTTAGCTGTGTCCCAGAGATTCTGGTATGTTGTTCTTTGTTCTCATTGGTTTCAAAAAACTCATTTATTTCTGCCTTAATATCATTATCTACCCAGTAGTCATTTAGGAGCAGGTTGTTCAGTTTCCATGTAGTTTTGCGGTTTTGAGTGAGTTTCTTAATCCTGAGTTCTAGTTCGATTGCATTGTGATCTGAGAGACTGTTATGATTTCTGTTCTTTTGCATTTGCTGAAGTGTTTTACTTCCAATTATGTGGTTAATTTTAGAATAAGTGCTATGTGATCTGTGATCAGGGGTCTTTGATGATACTGTTTTAATTGTTTTGGACTGCCACAAACCACACCCATATAAGATGATAAACTTGGTAGACAAATATCACATGTGTTCTGACTGCTCCACTGACCTGTCATTCCCCTGTCTTTCTCCCTGTCCTCTGGTTTCCCTATTCTCTGAGACAAAACAGAATGTAAATTAGACCACATAATAACTCTACAATGGCCTCTAAGTGTACAAGTGGAAGGAAGCCTCATATATCTCTCACTTTAAATCAAAAACTAGAAACGATTAAGCTTATTGAGGGAGGCATGTTGAAAGCTACAACAGGACAAAAACTAGACCTTTTGCACCAGTTAGCCAAGTTGTTAATGTAAAGAAAAAGTTCTCGAAGGAAATTGAACATGCTACTGGGGTGAATATACACATGATAAGAAAATAAAACTGATTGCTCCATATTGCTGATGTGGACAAAGTTTGAGGGTCTGGATAAAAGATAAAACCAACCACAACATTGTCTTACACTAAAGTCTAATCCTTCACTCTCTTTTATTCCATGAAGACTAAGAGAAGGGAGAAATCTGGAGAAGAAAAGTTGGAAGCTAGCAGTTTGGTTCATACCATTTAAGGAAAGAAGCCATCTTTATAACACAAGAGTGAAAAGTAAAGCAGCAAGTTATGTTGTAGGAGCTACTGCAAATGTCCAAAAAGATCTAGTTAAGATCATTGATGAAGGTGGCTACACTAAACAAGATTTTCTTTTTTTTTTCTTTTTTTTTTTTTTTGAGACAGAGTCTCGCTCTGTCCCCCAGGCTGGAGTGCAGTGGCACGATCTCGGCTCACTGCAAGCTCCGCCTCCTGGGTTCACGCCATTCTCCTGCCTCAGCCTCCATAGTAGCTAGGACTACAGGCGCCCACCACTGCGCCTGGCTAATTTTTTGTATTTTTAGTAGAGACAGGGTTTCACCATGGTCTCGATCTCCTGACCTTGTGATCCGCCTGCCTCGGCCTCCCAAAGTGCTGGGATTACAGGCGTGAGCCACCGTGCCCTGTGCAAGATTTTCAATGTACACAAAACAGCCTTCCATTTGAAAAAGATGCCATCTAGGCCTTTTATAACTAGAGAGATCAGTGTCTCATTTCAAAGCTTCAAAGGACAGGCTGACTGTCTTGTTAGGGTTAATGCAACTGGTGACTTTTAATTTAAAGCCAATGCTCTCTTGGTTTTAACTTAAAGCCAAACTCATTCTGAAAATTCTACAGACCTTAAGAATTATGCTAAATCTTTTCTTCCTATGCACTGTAAACGAAATCACAAAGCCTGGATTACAGTACATCTGATTATAGCATGATTTGTTGAATATTTTAAGCCTACTGTTGAGACCTACTGCTCAGAAAAAAGATTCCTTTTCAAATATTACTGCTCATTGGCAATGCATCTGGTCACCCAAGAGCTCTGATGGAGATGGATGTGAAAATTAATGTTGTTTTCATGCCTGCCAGTTCTCATGGATCAAGGAGTAATTTCAACTTTCAAGTCTACTTTCTGTAAGGCTGTAGCTATCATAGGTGGTTTCTCTGATGAATCTGGGCAAAGTAAATTGAAAACCTTCTGTGAAGGATTCACCATTCTTATGCCATTAAGAACATTCATGATTCATGGGAGGAGGTCAAAATGTCAACATTAACAGGAGTTTGGAAGAGGTTGATTCTAACCCTTACAGATGACTTTGAGGCATTCAAGACTTTAGTGGAGGAAGTAATTGCAGATGTGATGGAAGTTACAAGAGAATTATAATGGAGTCTGCAGATGTGACCAAATTGCTACAGTCTCATGACAGAACTTGAACAGATGAGGAGTTGTTTCTTATGGATGAATAAATAAAGTGGTTTCTTGAGACAGAATCTACTTCTTGTGAAGATCTTATGAACATTGTTGAAAGGACAACAAAAAATTAGTTGGTCAAGCAGTGGCAGAATTTGAGAAGATTAACTCCAGTTTTGAAACAGTAGGTGAAATGCTGCTATCAGGCAGCATCACATGCTACAAAAAAATCTTTCATGAAAGGATGGACTAATTGATGCAGTGAACTTCACTGTTTTCTTATTTTAAGAAATTGCCACAACCACCCAAACTTTTAGCTACCACCACTCTGATTTGTCAGCAGTCATCAGTATCATGGCAAGTCCCTATACCTGTAAAAAGATTATGACTTATTGAAGGCTTATATAATTGTTAGCATTTTGGGAAATACAGTATTTTTAATTAAGACATGTGAATTTTCAGACACAGTCCTTTTACACATTTATTAGACAATAGTGTAAACATAACTTTTATATGGACTACAAAGCAAAACAAAAAATGTGTGGCTCACTTTATTGACTTTATTGTGGTGGTCTGGAACCAAATCTACAGCATCTCCAAGGTACACCTGTACTTTGAATCGTTTATAATTTATAATTATATGGAATTAGTCATTTCTCCTCTGTACTCTTTATGTTGAGATTATGAGATGATAATCTCATTTGCACTTTTCTTCTGAGGGGAGAATAAAAACTTGTACAACATAAGCATACATGCACTATCCAAATAAGGATGGTTGATGTGGAAATTCATTCCATGTGTGAGTGTGTGTCATGACTAAAACTGTAACTGTATTGAGAGCACAATATGCATCTGCTACAGAAAATTAGAAATATTACACTTAAGTAGATATAGTAAATTTTAGAAATTGACATTCGAGTAGGAAATTCTTTTGCTGGGACTTTTTTATTAAGGTAATCATTCATCATTACATAGCTTCTAATGTATTAGAAAAATAATAAATTATTTATGGAAATGATTTGCTAACATTATTTCAGAGCTTAGCATACACTAGAATTAATTACACAATTGACAAACACCAGAAGTCAAAGACTGAGAATGCTGATAAAAAACAAACCAAAGTAATTCAAGCAAACTGAAGTGTATAAATCCACCTAAATATTGAGGTTACTCCCCTTTTATGTGGTAATAGACCGATGAATCAAGAAATTCAAACAGCTCATACTGATTTTTTTTGGTGTATGTACACAAATAAATTGTTGGAGTGCCCAAATCGTCAGTTTCTGTGGAATAACTTGAGAGTATGGGGAGGAACCCAGTTTTATTCTATGAATGAATAGATCATCAGGGCTGTGGCTATCCAGCTAGTATGCCTAGAAGAACTGGGTGGTAATAAGTTGAGGAAGACATTGAATAAAATTCCATGACTTAACAGGGAAGTTGAGAGAAAGTCAAGAGAACAAACTTGGTATCAAGAAATTGCAGAAGACTGGATGCAGTGATGATGAGGTAAAAGTGAGAAGAAACAAGGTAAAAAGCGAAAGACCAAGGCACATATATGTAATTATTAAAAGATCAGATATCAGGCAAGGGTTGAATCTTTACTGTCAGCATTGTTAGAGTTGGCTATAGGGTATCCTGTGAAGGTAAGTCTTTCGTTCCATGTGTAGTAACTGTTCTGAGTCTGATTTTTCTCGTTCATACTGTAGCCAGATATGATGGAATATCTGTTTCTATGAATAGAATATAGTGTCTTGGGTGAGAACTTTAATATCAAGGCTACTTAAGAGTCCCAGATCTTGCTAGTAAACAAGTAACTTCGTGTCTCTGATATTAGATAGTATGGTGATTGTCTATCAAAGCTAGCTTTGTACATATACACAATCACACATGTATATATGATGATGTAGTTTGTGAACAGTCTTGAGAAGATGAATGGCAATTGAAGAGATGAGTTACATGATAGTAGATAGATACAGGGTTTTGGTGTCAACAGCAGGCAAGTGATGAGTGAGAAAAACAGAGAGTTAGAATAAAATGTCAGAATTAGCTTATATTGAGAAAAAAAAGGATAGCGCATGATTATGAATCAGAGAATATATTGATATGCTTGCTTTTCTAGAGTATAGAAATCAGCAGTTAAGAAATGAGAAGGAAACATTCTATATTGTCAAAGTTGCTTGATTTTTTAATTTTGAGGAATTCTGAAGAAAGCATTTATAATTCTGATTTTACAAACTGATGAGAATAATGTACCTCATCAGATATTTATTTGGAACATGTATTGTTGAAGATAAATCCATTATTTAATATACTTTGTATGTTTAGATGAATTCTGGGCCATCAGGTCTTGAGAGAAAAATATCTTGCACTACCATGCAAGCAGGAAAAAGAGACATTTTAAGAAGTCTTCAGGAGATAAGAAATAGTAGGAGCTTCTTGAATTTTGGAAATCAGGACACAAAATATAGGATACCCATCTGCAGCGGAATTTTAATTCAACATCATTAATATTTTTCACACTCAAGACTTTTTTTTCCCAATCAGGAATACCTTGACTTTTGCTCTACCTTGTAAATGTTTTTAGTCTATGGTTGACTCCACCCCAATATGGAATAAACTTTCTAAAACACTTCCTGACTACCATTCTTTAATTTTTCCACAAAGCCTGCCTTCAAACTGCCTGGCACACAAGAGCTCTCACAATATAGCCTTTGATTACTCCAACAATTCAACCATTATTAATTACACAAGTCTTTGCTGTGCTTTCCTTACACACTTTGAACATCTTCATGTATCTGTAGAACTTTGCGAACATGTACTTTTTTGCTACCTTCCAAAATTTCTTTCCTAGGTTACTTTTCAAGGAGGTCTTCCTTGACCTCTCCCTGTGCCATCAGTTGGAATAAATTACCACCCATCTCACTGTGTTGTCATTGTCTTGCTTATCTGGCTCCCTGACTTGAATACAGATTCCTTAAGGACAAGAACTCTGCCTCATTTATCTTTGTATTTCTATTACTTGGTACAGTAACTGGCACTACAGGTCACCCAATAAAAACTTACCAAATAAACAAATAGATTATGACCTGGCAAGAACTGTATTTTGACCAGCAGACACGGCCTTCTAAAGCCTACATGTGTTTTGAGTTAAGAGAGTCCTTAACAACCACTTTCCCTTTCCCAGCATTTGAATTAAGCCTCTATTGGAGGAGTACGGGAAGGACTGGGAGTTAAAGAGTATCCTTCCTGCTTCTACCTTTAAAGTCCCTGCATCCAAATCTCACAATGCAATCTCTCTTCTCTAAGCTATTTTTGAAGGCATTGAGTACTTTATTCTTATAGAGGTAATAGGTTGTAATGACTCATCCCAGTTCTTTCCTCCTGGTCATATTTGTAAACAGTAGCAATTTGCCTCCATTACATGGAACTCCATTTTGACAAGTACCTGGGTGAAGACTACATCTACAAGATGCCTGGTCAGATTAGGTATTCATCTTAGGACTTTAGAATGGAAATTCTCTGGCAAGCTATTGAAATGGTGTAAATCTCTTATTTGCAGTTAGTCTTGCCAATTTTGGTTCTTTAGTTCATATCGACAGATATTAAAGACCACAGAAGCATGAAGGAAAATCACAGCAAGATAAAATTCTATTATAAGGAGTCTTAATTATTTTGCTTCATTTTACATTTTGAGGATGCTGATACTGAAGACTAATCTGTCTACCTTTATTGTGATCCTTTGATTATTTTTTGACCCATTTGTTATTATCTTCTTATTTAGGAATTCATTTTACATAATACCCATGGAGTATTAGCTACACCACATTCTTCAGAATTCATTTATAGCAGATGGAAAAAAGTTCCAAAAATGAAGTAAGGTAGCTATTTTTTATCAGATTGATTACTTATAAAAGTGAGTCAGTGAAAAACTTAGTATTTCTTAGAAGAAATAAATAGATCAAGAAGTATAATCAACTAAGAATTATCTTTTATCCCTGTCCAGTTAAGGGGAATCTGCTATTTTTTTCATAGTCCAGTCTCTATTAGTAAATCAAGAGGCTTAGTCATGAAGTGATGAGACTTTCCTCTGTTACATTCTGTTGAATTATTAGTCACCATTTCCTGAGTCAATTGCACTCTTTGTTTCTCCTGACATGGATCACCTACAAGTGTTGGTGAAGAAGAACTGGTACTTTCAATCAGTTATTTTGTTGGTTTTATAGAGACATCCATTTACCAAGGTTTTATTTGATAGCATATTGTAAAAAGGATATGTAAAAGATAAAGTTGTTATCCTATAATTTTCTCTCTTTTAGTCTATTCTTTTTTTTAAAAAAATCAGATTTTATTTCAGATACAAGGGTACATGTGCAGGTAGAGTACTATGGTAGTTTTTCAACCCTTACTCACCTTCCTCTCTTCCCCCTCCATTAGTCTCCAGTGTCTGTCATTCCCATCTTTAGTCCATGTGTGCTCAATGTTTAGTTCTCACTTACAAGTGAAAACATGTGCAATCTCGTTATCTGTTTCTGCAGTAATTCATTTAGGATAATAGCCCCCAGCTGCATCCACATTGTTGCAACAGACATGATTTTCTTCTTTTTTATAGTTGTGTAGTATTCCATGGTGTGTATGTATCACATTTTAAAAATCCAGTATACTGTTAATGGGCACCTAGGTTGATTCCATGCCTTTGCTATTGTGAATAGTGCTGTGATGAATGAGTGCATGTGTAATTTTGTAACAATAACTTATTTTCCTCTGGGTATGTACTCAGAAAAAGAATTGCTGGGTAAAATAGTAGTTCTACCTTTATTTCTTTGAGAAATCTCCAAACTGCTTTTCACAGTGGGTGAATTAATTTACATTCCCACCAACAGTGTGTAGACATTTCCTTTTCTCCACAACCTCAACAACTTCTGTTATTTTTTGACTTTGTAACAAAAGCCATTCTGACTGATGTGAGATAGTATCTCATGTTTTTGATTTGCATTTCTTTGATGATTAGTGATACGGCACATTTTTTTCATATGATTGTTGGCCACTTCTGTGTCTTCTTTTGGGAAGTGTTTGTTCATGTTCTTTGCCATGTTTTTTTAATTGTTATACACCAATAACAGACAATTATTTGTTTTTTCCTTGTTGAATTATTTAAGCTCCCTACGGATTCTGGATATATTAGACTTTTGTCAGATGCATGGTTTGTGAATATTTTCTCCTGTTCTATAAGTGGTCTCTTCACTGTGTTGATAGTTTCTCTTTCTGTGCAGAAGTTCATTAGTCTAATTAGGTTCCACTCGTCAATTTTTGTTGTTGTTGGAATTGCATTTTGGGACTTAGTCATAAATTGTTTACCAAAGCAGAGGTCTAGAAGAGTATTTCTTAGGCATTCTTCTAGGACTTTTACAATGTGAGGTCATACAGTTAAGCCTTTAATCCATCTTAAGTTAATTTTTATGCATGGTGGTAGGTAGGGGTCCAGGTTCATTCTTTAGCATATGGCTAGCTAGTTATCCCAGCATCATGTAGTGAATAGGGAGTTCTTTTTCCATTGCTTATTTTTGTTTACTTTGTCAAAGGTCAGCTAGTTGTAGGTGTATGGCTTTATTTCTGGGTTTTCTGTTCTTTTCCATTGGTCTTTGTGTCTGTTTTTGTACCAGTACCATGTTGCTTTGGGTATGGTAACCTTGTAATATAATTTGAAGTTGGATAACATGGTGACTCCTCAACTTGGTTGTTTTTGCTTGGGATTGCTTTGGCTATTTGGGCTCTTTTTTTGGTTGTTCCATATGAATTTTGGAACAGTTTTATTTTTTCTAATTCTGTGAGAAATGATGTTGGTAGTTTGACAAGAATAGCGGTGAATCTTTAAATAGGTTTGGGCAGTCAGGCTATTTTAATGATGTTGATTCTTCCAATCCATGAGCATTAACTGTTTTTCCATCTGTGTCATCTCTGATTTCTTCAAGCGGTGTTTTATAGTTCTCCTTGTAGAGATCTTTAGCCTCCTTGGTTAGATGTATTTGTAGGTGTGTTTTTGTTTGGTTGGTTTTGTGTGTGTGTGTATTGTAAATGGGGCTGTGTTCTTGATTTGGCTCTTGGCTTGAGTGTATTGCTGTATAGAAATGCTACTGATTTTTTGTACATGGATTTTGTATCCTGAAACTTTACTAAAGTTATTTATCTGTTCTAGCAGCCTTTTGATGGCGTTTTCACAGTTTTCCAAGTATAAAACCATCTTGTCATGGAAGAGAGATAACTTCTTTTTCCCCCAATTTGGAGGTATTTTCTTTCTTTCTGTTGACTGATTTCTCTTACCAGGACTTTCTGGACTATATTAAATAGAAGGGGTGAGAGTGAGTATATTGTCTTGTTCTGGTTCTTAAGGGGAATGATTTCGGCTTCTGCCCATTGAGTGTGATGTTAGCTGTGGGTTGGTAATACATGGCTTTCACTGTTTTGAGCTGCATTTCTTCAATGCCTAATTTGTTGAGAGCTTTTATCATGAAAGAATGTTGGATTTTATCAAGTGCTTTTTCTGTATCTATTTAGATGACTATGTGTTTTTTGTTTTCAATTCTGTTTATGTGGTAAATCACGTTTGTTGATTTGTGCCTATTGAACCAAGCTTGCATCCCAGTAATAAAGCCTACTTGAGTGTGGTGAATTAAGTTTTTTATGTGCTGCTGTATTCAGTTTACCAGTATTTTGTTGAGGATTTTTGTGTCTATGTTCATCAATGATATTAGCCTGTAGTTTTCTTTTTTCATTATGTCTTTGACAGAATTTGGTTCAGGATGAGCATAGTTTCATAAGATGAGTTAGGGAGGAATTCCTTCTCCTTAAATTTTTACACTGTTGGTGGGACTGTAAACTAGTTCAACCTTTGTGGAAACCAGTGTGGTGATTCCTCAAGGATCTAGAACTATAAATACCATTTGACCTAGCCATCCATTACTGGGGATATACACAAAGGATTATAAGTCATACTGCTATAAAGACACATGCACACGTATGTTTATTGCGGCACTATTCATAATAGCAAAGACTTGGAATCAACCCAAATGTCCATCAGTGACAGACTGGATTAAGAAAATGTGGCACATATACACCATGGAATACTATGCAGCCATAAAAAAGGATGAGTTTGTGTCCTTTGTAGGGACATCGATGCAGCTGGAAACCATCATTCTCAGCAAACTATCGCAAGAACAGAAAACCAAGCACCGCATGTTCTCACTCATAGGTGGGAATTCAACAATGAGATCACTTGGACACAGGAAGGGGATCATCACACACCAGGTCCTATTGTGGGGAGTAGGGGAAAGGATAGCATTAGGAGATATATCTAAGGTAAATGATGAGTTAATGGGTGCAGCACACCAATATGGCACATGTATACATATGTAACAAACCTGCACATTGTCGTGCACCCTAGAACTTAAAGTATAATAAAAATTTTTTTTTTTTTGGAATAGTTTCAGTAACTCTTCTTTGTGCATTTGGTAGAATTCAGCTGTGGATCCATCTGGTTCAGGGCTTTCTTTTGTTTGGTAGGATTTTATTATTATTATTATTGATTCCATTTCAGAACTCATATTGTTCTGTTCAGGGTTTTAATTTCTTCCTGATTCAATCTTGGGAGGTTTCATGTTTCCAGAAATTTACCCATTTCCTCTAGATTTCCTAGTTTGTGTACATGCAGGTGTTCATAATAGTCTTAAGATCTTTTTTATTTCTCAGGCATCAGCTGTAATGTCACCTTTGTCATTTCTGATTGTGCTTATTTGGATCTTCTCTCTTTTTTTCTTTATTAATTTAGCCAGCAATCCATTGATCATGTTTATCCTTTCAGAAAAGAAACTTTTGGTTTTGCTGATCCTTTGTATAGATTTTTCAGGTCTCAATTTCATTCAGTTCTGCTCTGATTTTAGCTATTTCTTTTCTTCTGCTAGCTTTGGGGTTAGTTTTTTTTTGTTTTTCTTGTTCCCCTATGTGTGATGTTAAAATGTTAATTTGAGATCTTTCTAACTCCTTGATGTAGGTATTCAGCAGTAAACTTTCCTCTTAATATTACTTTTGCTGTATACCAGAGATTTTGATATGCTGTATCTCTCTTTTCATTAATATCAAAGAGTTTTTGATTTCTGCATAAATGTCATTGTTTACTCAGAAGTCATACAGAAGCAAGTTGTTTAATTTTCATGTAATTGTGTAGCTTTGAGAGATCTTCTTAATATTGGTCTCTATTTTTATTTCACTATGGTCCAAGAGTATGTGTACTCTTGGATTTCAATTTCTTTGAATTTACTGGGACATGTTTAATGGCCTGACATGTGGTCAGCTTTAGAGTGTGTTCCATGTGCAGATGAGAAGCATGTATATTCTGTAGTTGTTGGGTGGGATATTCTGTAGTTGTCTATTATTTCTAATTGGTCAAGTGTTAAATTTTAGTCCAGAATTTCTTTGTTAGCTTTCTGCCTCAATGATCTGTCTAACACTATCAGTGGGGGTGTTGAAGTCCTGCCCTCCATTATCGTGTGATTGTCTAAGTCTAATTGTAGGCCTAGAAGTACTTTTTTTAAAAAAAGAAATCTGGGTGTTCTAACATTAGGTGCATATTTATGAAGTGAGGTCTTCTTATTAAACTGAAACTTTTATCATTAGGTATTTGTTCTCTTTAATTTTTTCTCTTTAAATTGTTCTCTTATTTGTTCTCTTTAAATTGTTGTTAAAGTCTGTTTTATGTGATATAAGAATAGTGACCCCTTCTTTCTGTCTTCAGTTTTCATGATAGATCTTTCTTCATCCCTCTACCTTCAACTTGTGGGTGTTGTTATATGCGAGATGTGTCTCCTGAAGAGAGAGACACATCCAACAGCAAGTCACTGTAAGTACTGTGGAAACGAACTGAAAGCGGGGTTAGAAAAAAACCAGAGGAAGAAGGTTCAAGTAGTCTCCAAATACTTGGGAGGCTAAGATGGAAAGACCACCCAGGTGAGACTGGGGAGATAGAGGCTACAAGTTTTTTATCCAGTGTGCTACTCTGTGCTTTTCAAGTAGTGCATTTAGACTGTTCACATTCAAGGTTAATTTTGGTATATGAGTTTTGATCCTGTCATGATTTTGTTAGCTGGGTGCTTTGTAGTCTTGATTGTGTAGTTGCTTTGTAGGGTCTGTAGGCTACGTGTATTTTGTGGTAGCAGGTATCATTCTTTTGTTTCCATGTTTAGAACCTCCTTAAGGAACTCTTATAAGCCTTATCTAATGATAACAAATTCCCTTAATGATTGCTTATCTGGAAAAGATTGTATTTGTCCTTTGCTTATGAAGCTTAGTTTGGTGGGATATGAAATTCTTGCTTTAAATTTCTTTCCTTTAACGATTCTGAAAATAGACCCCAGTCTCTCCTGGCTTGTAGTTTCTGCTGAGAATTCTGCTACTAGCCTGATGGGGTTCCTTTTGTACATGACCTGGCCCTTTTTTCTAGCTGGCTTTAAGATTTTTTTCTTTCACATTGACCTTGGAAAGTCTCATGACATGTGTCTTAGTGATGGTCATCTTGTATAGTATTATGCAGGGATTCTCTGAATTTCTTGAATTTTCATATTGATTTCTCTATTGAGCTTGGGGAAATTTTCATGGACTGTATCCTCAAATATGTTTTCCAAGTTGCTTACTCTCTCTCAGGAATGCCAATGAGCCGTAGGTTTAGTCTCTTTACATAATCTCATATTTCTTGAAGACTGTGTTCATTATTATATTTTTTTATTTTTAAAATCTTTTCTATTTATATCTGACTGGGTTGATTTGAAGGACTGGTCTTTGAGCTCTGGATATTTTTCCTTAGCTTGGTTTAGTCTGC
This sequence comes from Colobus angolensis palliatus, assembly GCF_000951035.1. NCBI lineage: Eukaryota > Metazoa > Chordata > Mammalia > Primates > Cercopithecidae > Colobus > Colobus angolensis. The sequence continues at coordinate 5,731,766 of NW_012115489.1, read as the reverse complement.
TTTTAAGGCATCCAATTGTATGTTCAGATTCTTGTAGTAAATTTTTCAGTTCCAAAAATTCAGTTTGGTTCTTTCTTAAAAAGTGTATGCCATATTTCAACTCTTGGATTGTTTTACTGGATTCCTTAGTTTGGATTTAACTTTCTCTAGAATCTTGATCTTCCTTGCAATTCAGTTTCTGAATTTTATGTCTGTCATTTCAGACATTTCAATCTGTTTAGGATTCATTGCTGGGGAGCTAGTGCCATCCTTTGGAGGTAAGGAAACAATCTCGCTTCTTGGGCTGCTGGACTTCTTGCAGTGATTCCTTCTCATTTCAAGGAGCTCATTTAAAAAAAAAAAAAATTGAAATTGCTGTCATTTGGATGGCTTTTTGTTTTAATATTCTTTTTCCCCCTGAGGGTTTGACTGTGGTATATGTTGTATACAGTTGATTAGCTTCATTTCTGGGGGCTTTCAGAGGGCCAGGGTTCTGTATGGGTTCCTTAGCTGTGGCTAGTTTCCTGTATTGGGTTTCACAGGCATTGTGTGTGCTAAAGGAATTTATTTTTGTTTGCTGGTGTAATTCAGGCTGTGATCCAGTAGACGGTGCTTAAGAGTAAGGGCTGGCAAATAGGCTTTTACCCACCTCTGTGCCTCTTTTGCAAGTCAGTGCATTCACAGCAGTTCTCTGAGGAAGGAGGGACAGGGGAGAGAGCGATGACCTCCTCACTAAATCTGTTCCCTGGCCTTGGGGTGAGGGGGTCCCTCCAGTCACTGATGTCACATTTGTGTTTTCTTAACCCCAAGGGGTGCTGTGGTAGGCTGCATTTCCCCCTCCCTTTGGAGTGGCCCGAGCTGAAGATTAGGTCTCCAGGAGACCTGCAACTCCCCGGAGATCCACTGGTTCTCTGAGCTTGTCAGAGTAAGAGTGGGGAATGTCTGTGGGTGGTCTGGTGATGCAGTGTGTCAAGGGTAGAGGACCCTTAGGCAGGCATTGGTGTCATGGATAAGCATCTGGTATACTGACCGTGACCCGGGTTTTTTTTTTTTTTTTGCCCAGAGAATGGCTGTAGCGGCTGCCCAGGTCACACTCCCCTGACCAGGTTTCCCTTTGGTTTCTGCCCCAGGAGTAGCCCTGACGAGCTAGATTTGTCCCAAGTCCTCTGCACCTAGATTGCCATACTTCTCCAGGTGTTCCAGGCTTTGGGACTTCCTGAGGCAGTAGCTGTGGTAATGTCAACAGGCTACATGCTTCCCGGAATGGTCTTGCAGAGGGAGAGACACCTAGCTCCTACAACGGCACTGGAACCAGCGCCTTACTCTTCTTTGTTCTGAGAGTGGAGGCTCCTCTCCTGCTCGAACTCAGGCCACAGATCTCAGCTCAATGCCCCTGGATGGTGTGCTTGAACCTTAGGGGCATTGAGACCTGAGATTTTGTCCTCTGGCCTCCCACTGCGGGGAAGGCGCCAACTGCTCTGAGGCCACTGGCAAAGTACTGGTGGGGCAGTGGAAGCTGTGCAGGACTGGCCAGGTAGGCAGACTTGGGAGGGGCTGGCAGACAAGCGGGTGCATGGATCAGGTGTTCCTCAGTTCCACAGGAAAGGCAGCCCTGCTCTCTCCCAGACTGGCGGTCAGCAGGGGTTGGAGTTATTCAGAGCAAGGTGGAGAGCCCTGGGGGATGGGTGCCTGTGGATGTGCTTGGGGCAGCTGCCCCACATGCAAAATCTTTGGGACTCTGTGTAGGTTCAAGTCTCTGGGTAGTTCTCCCTGCCAGTTCAAACGTCTATGGGGATCATGGAATCTCTTGCAGCGAGGATCCCAGAGGTCTGCGGCGGGATTGTGGTGCCCCGGAATTCCTTCACTCAACGGCTCCCTAGCACATGTTCAGGATTAGGAGCCAGTCCCGTCACTCAGCAACTTCGCGCAGGCTTCCCACCTTCCTCCTTCTTCAACCCCAGTGCCTGCATTGCCTATCAAGAGATCGGTTAGAAGTGGGATAGTTTACTTGCTATTTTGGTTTCTGTCAGGGGGAGAGGTGTTTCCTGGCTGTGTCTAGTTGGCCATCTTGTAGGAGCCTATAAAGGCTCCTAGCCTATAAAGATAATTTTCTTTGAGAACTGTTACTTCTGAATTTCTTGTAAGTCTCAATGCTGTGACCAGTTTCTGAGAGTAGGACTTACGTGGAGTAAGATGTGTCCACATTGATTATTTTATGATAACCTACAGAAAGGAAGTCTAGAAATAAGATTTGAGAATTAAATTATAATTTATTATAAGCGTTAGTGATTATGTTGCAAAAGAGTAGGATGACCACAGGAAAACAATCTTGAATTTTAAACTGAATTCCATTTACTGTCAATTATGCTCAAGGTACCAAAAATAATCAGCAAACTGGCCTACTTTGCGTTCAATAAATATTGATTTCAATCCCTTCTATCTGAAGTTGTATATTTTATTTTTATCCAAAACTCCCCAGCTCAGATCTATTTTTTTTCACTCTAATCCAATTTAATAAAAGAAAAAATAATAAAAATTTTCCTAAAGAGCTGTGTTTACAGCTATGGCAGGTGATTTTCTTTTGCTTGGCCCAAGGTATCTGTCTTTAAAAATCAAATCTGAATGTGTGGGTATAAGTTTGGATTGTGCAAGTATTTTTTATTGGTCCAGTAAGACCCTGGGAAGTCCAACTTTAGACAGGTAGATATATTTTTAAAAATTTCTTTTGTCATGTGTAGTTTCAATATTAAGAGAATTTAAAATTTACGAAATCTACTTTCTTTTTCTCTTTTTTTCTTTTTCTTTCCTTTCTTTTTTTCTTTTTCTTTTCTTTCTTTCTTTTTCTTTTTTTTTTTTTTTGTTTTTCGTTTTGAGACAGAGTCTCGCTCTGTCACCTAGGTTGGAGTGCAGTGGCACAATCTCTGTTCACTGCAAGCTCCACCTTCCTGGTTCACGCCATTCTCCTGACTCAACCTCCTGAGTAGCTGGGACTGCAGGTGCCCACCACAACGCCTGGCTAATTTTTTAGTAGAGATGGGGCTTCACCATGTTAGCCAGGATGGTCTCAATCTCCTGACCTTGTGATCTGCCCGCCTTGGCCTCTCAAAGTGCTGGGATTACAGGCGTGAGCCACTGTGCCTGGCCCAAAACTTATGAATTCTACTTTCTAAGACATAATAAACATATATGAGAGTTAGAGGATAAGATATTTTAATCAAATTTTAAAATATGCATAGAATTTAAATATTACTGACTTTTTAAGGAATTAAAATTTTTACACAGAAACACACTCAGAACACTACCAATCTACTAACCATGAGATAATCCATTTTAATTGTTCAGAATATGCTTTAACCTCCTACCAGGCCTTCTGATATTGCCAAGGATGTTATTTGTCATTGTACTGTAAATATGGAAAAACACCAATTACAGATTTCCAGCTGAAAGAATTCCAGCTGAAAGATTGTCTTAGTCCATTCGCATTGCTATAACCAAATACCAAACAGTGGATGGCTTATAAGCAGCAAAAATGTAGTTCTCCTAGTTCTGGGTATGGAAAAGTCAGAAATCAAGAGCTAATGTCTTCTGAGGGCACACTTTCTGTTTCACAGATGGCTGTCTTGTCACTGTGTTGTTATATGGCAGAAGGGATTTATGAATTCTCTGGGGTCTCTTTTATAAGGGCATTAATCCAATTTATGTGAGTTCTACTCTCACGACCTGTCTCCCAGAGGCCCTAACCCCAAATACCATCACGTTGGAGATTAAGTTTCAACATATTCATTTTCAGGGGTCACAAATATTCAGTTTATAGCACAGATTAGCTCTGATTGTACTTTTATACACCACATAAAAATACATGTATTTGTATAAACAGACAAGAAAAAGCAAATGAAGTTTGCATCTGGTTTCATCACCTCAAAAGAAATCTTACAAACTCGTGTTAAGTAATTTAACACACAATCAATCCATCAAACAATAAGGGTAATTACTTAAATAGTTGTTGTCTTAGAGGGCTTATCATCTCCATAAAATTAGGATTTCTTAAACCATTGAATCCCTAATATGTTAATGTCTTTATTTCTAATCATCTAGTGATGTTTAGTCCTGACTTTGGCTTTAGTAGCTTTTTATAATAACACTCCTAAGCAGAATTCATTTAACAACAAAAAAGGGTATTTGATTCAAATTTTTAAACAACCTGCTATAACATCTTTTTCCTAAAAGATGAATGCAAAAGGAGTGTGGTGGGCAAAGTGGGAAATCAAATAAAAAAGTAGCAGCTATTCATTTATCCTGTGAGAGCTATGATCTCTTCAGTGCTTTAGGCAAATAAAACTTTTGTCTTCTCCTTACAATGTTAAAAAATGCATACTACCACTAGCAGCAACTTTGGTTTTTTTTTTAAATGTATGAAAATATTTATTTTTAAAATTGCTTTTAGCCTGATGCTCTCAATGTTTGGTCTCAGTTCAATTTTCATTTTTTTCCCCAAATTGAAAGTAATATTTTTTAAGCAGCATAAAGGTAAAAATAAGCATTTTACTTAAATTATCAGAATGTTGCTTTTGCTTCCTTATAACTGGCCTGGCCATGTTAACTAAGTAAGCCTTGTTGTATCAGACAGCAGAACCAATTTTGCAACCTTGGAAATTAAGTTAGAATTATTTTCAGTTAAAGCAAAAAGACCTGCACCTTTTCCCAAAAGTGTTAACTTTGTAGGCTTCTGTGCCATTAAAACCCTCTCGGCCGAGTGCGGTGGCTCATGCCTGTAATCCCAGCACTTTGGGAGGCTGAGGCGGGCGGATCAACTGAGGTCAGGAGTTTGAGAACAGCCTGGCCAACATGGTGAAATCCCATCTCTAATAAAAATACAAAAATTAGCTGGGCGTGGTCACGCATGCCTGTAATGCCAGCTACTCGGGAGGCTGAGGCAGGAGAATGGCTTGAACCCAGGAGGCAGAAGTTGCAGTGAGCCGAGATGGTGCTATTGCATTCCAGCTTGGGCAACAGAGCAAGACTGCATCTCAAAAAACTAAAAAATAATTTACAAAAACACTCTCACAAATGAATAATATTTATGAAGCATGTCTACTTTTTGAGAGATTGTTAAAAAACAAAAGTCTTGGTTAAATAGTTGATGCAACTTGTTTTAATGAAAACTCTATATTCTATTAATGCTGAAGTAACAGACAGTAATACTCAATTGGACACTTTTTGATGCATTAGGAAGAATGCTTGTCTTACCTTAGCATCATTGTTTATAGTAACAAATGTGGATTCCTGGCCTTCTGTCTCTGAACTCCTTCTATGCAATGATTTCCAGTACTAGGTTTCCCTTTCTACTCACTGCCTTCCTCTCCTGCCTGTGCTGGTGGTTTATTTTACTTGATAGAGCTTTGCATTGGCTACTGCTCTCAAATTCTGGTTTCTGTTGTTCTCCAGTTTTTATCTATAACGAGAGTCACATCCTAAAGCCCAGCACCACAGCCATGCATTTCACTACTCTGCATTGTTTCTATTTTCTTCCTCAAAAATACAGCTCTTGCGGCACTATTCACAATAGCAAAGACTTGGAACCAGCCCAAATGTTCATCAATAATAGACTGGATTAAGAAAATGTGGCACATATACACCATGGAATACTATGCAGCCATACGAAAGGATGAGTTCTTGTCCTTTGTAGGGACATGCATGAAGCTGGAAACCATCATTCTCAGCAAACTATTGCAAGGACAGTAAACCAAACACCACATGTTCGCACTCATAGGTGGGAACTGAACACTGAGAACACTTGTACACAGGAAGGGGAACATCACACACCTGGGCCTGTCATGGGGTTGGGGGAGGGGGGAGGGATAGCATTAGGAGATATACCTAATGTAAATGACAAGTTAATGGGTGCAGCACACCAACATGACACATATATGCATATGTAACAAACCTGCACGTTGTGTACATGTACCCTAGAACTTAAAGTATAATAAAGAAAAAATATATATAGTTCTTGTAGCTAAATCCTGAACACCAGGGACTGTCTTTCCATAATATTCTGACCCTCAAGACTTGAATCTTCTATCTTGGTGCCTTGTTTATCTGATTGGAAGCCTTGGTGTCAAATATTGCTTGAATTGCGGCTGGAACTCTGTGGTAACCAGAGATGCCCCATCCAGATCCCCACAAAGAAGGACTTGCTTTGGCAGCCACCTCCAGCTGTCACCTCCTGCAAGGTCTGCCTCAAATGAACAGAGCTGCTTCATGTGAGGTCATGCCATTCCTGGATCAGCCCTCCTGCAGGGAGGTAGTGATAAAACGATCTGACCATTTTGTCTCAAAACAGGACAACTCTGATGAGCAATATTTTCTCCAGGGCTTCCTACTTGGTAGGCTGAAGATTTGTCAGGTCTGTATCATGCAATTAACTTCTCCCTCTGCTCAATCCTCTTCTTTCTCTTTCTTCTTACTGATGCTGAGCCCCAATAAACATCTGGCACCTCAAACATCTCAGCATCTGCTACCATAGTGCTTGACCAGCAACAACCTCCTGTGTTCTACAACATATGCATCCTCTTCAGTGTTCCTCTCCCTACCTCCAGTGAATTGTCACGTGCTCCCCATTAAACCTCATTCAGTCTTAATATCTGACAGCAACTGTCCCTAAGACTGTTTTACTTTTTAATTTTATTTTACTTACTTATTCTTTTTGAGACAGAGTCTCACTCTGTAGCCCAAGCTGGAGTGCAGTGGTACAATCTTGGTCACTGCAACCTCCGCCTCCGGGGCTCAAGCGATTCCTGTGCCTCAGCCTCCTGAGTAGCTGGGATTACAGATGCATGCCACCATGCCTGGCTAACCTTTTGTATTTTAGTAGAGATGAGGTTTCATCATGTTGCCCAGGGTGGTATCGAACTCCTGAGCTTGGGGGATCCACCTACCTTGGCCTCCCAAAGTGCTAGGATTACAGGCATGAGACATCTCGCCAGGCCAAGGCTTTTATTATTGAGTTAGGAAGAAAATGTAAACATATCACAAGCCTGTGGAAGTGTTAAACCCAGTGAATCACTTTCCTGGACAGAGTTACTCCTGTTGTATGAATGAACGCTGTGCCACAGGCTCCTATGTGATGGCAACAGAGGGTCTGGATCTTTTATGACATGGACTCTCCTATAAGATGGGCACTGAAACTAAAGCAAACAATGGAAGAAGGATTGGTACCATATGGAGACATTTCTAAAGAAATAACAAGACAAAAAGCCAGACAGAAATTACAATGTAATTCCGTAGATTTACACTGAGTGAAGCTGTGTCTCCTGCCTCCCCTTTTATATCCTCCACCTCTTCTTCCTCGGCCACCCCTGTTAGCAAGACCTATCCCTCCTTTCCTCCTCCTCAGCCTACTCATGTGAAGACAATGAGGATGAAGATCTTATGATGATCCACTTCTACTTAATAAATAGTAAATATAATTTTCTTAATATTTTTCTAGCTTATTGTAAGAATAAAGTATAAAATACATATAACATACAAAATATGTTTTACTTGACTGCTTATGTTATCCATAAGGCTACCTGTCAATGGCAGGCTATTAGTAGTTAAGTTATGGGAGAGTTAAAAAGTTATACATGAATCTGGGAATGTGCTTCTTAGAACATTTAAAATAATAGTTGTGGCTTATGTTATATTACTGTACTGTACTGGCCTAGGCATGCTGTCAAACAAAGTCTATAGCATAATTATTTTGCATATCAGCAGCACTAGCACACAATATGTAGAGACTATGAAGTGGACAATTCTACTATCAATGCCACAGTCTTGCTATAGCTCCTGAGTTTTAGACTGTAATCTAGATATAAGAGAATTTAGAAAGGAAATCCTAATTTTTGAGGTGAGAATCTTAATTTAAACCTGAAATGAGTAAGAAGAAATCTCAGAAGTTACAGAATTTAACTCTAAGATTACAAACACAGCTTCTTTGAAAAAAGAATCAATAAGGTCTACTATTTGATAACACAACAGGGTTGCTATTGTCAATAATAAATTGATTATACATTTTAAAATAACTAAAAGAGTATAGTTGGATTGTTTGTAGAACAAGGGATAAATGCTTGAGGTGATGGATACCCCATTTACCATGATTTGATTATTATGCATTGTATGCCTGCATCAATGTATTTTGTGTAACCCATAAATATATATACCTACTATGTACCCACACAAATTAATAAAAAATAAATAAAATTTAGAAAACCTTCTTTGCTCTTAGGCAGATTTGTAAAACAGCAAAGAAAAACAAGGAAGGTCACTTATTATTTCTGAGTTTTATGCTAATCTGTTTGTAATTCATGACAAATAAACACTATAACTAGTGTTTGCATGAATAGTGCCAAAGCTGGGCCACTAAACAGAATGAAATCATAATCTGATGGGTTAAATGTGAGAAGAGATAGTGGCACAGACATAAGGGTTCTTAAATCTGATAATATAATTTGAAGAAAAAAAAGATGGACTTGCCAGGCTTTAGGGCAAGTGCGTGTCCAAGCTGGAGGGCTGAGCAAGTAGAGTAGTCCTAGCCAATTACATTTTGGGGCATCAGCTGACACTGCCACAGTTAGAACAGTAGTTGGCCAAAGCCAGCTATCCCATTCACATGTAAAGGGCCTATAATAGGGGCTTCCTAAGGGCAAATTAAAATCCACACTAGTATAAACTCTACATCTCGACATAGCTCTGAGATGTCCAAAGCGAGGAGCAGTTGGTGGTGATGAGTGTGCATCTGAGCTACACTGGCAATTTTCAGACCTAGGCAACAACAAACCTCACTAAGGGCTTTCCGATTGAAGAATAACATAAATTGGGTTAATCTCTGCAGCCTTTGTTAAATACCGAATTGGATTAAACCAGTGAGAACTATGCCAGGCAGAAATTCCTGTTGAATCTTGCCTCGGTCAATCCATCATGGCTACTGAGACACGGCGAGCAAAATTTGAATATCATGTTTGCAGTTGCATTCACTTGTTCAGGTGTCACATGGGAAAAGAGACCTGAAGACCTGGTTAGGAGCTGGTTTCAGAAAAACTAAATGGGTCTATCAGTAGAATCCACATGTCCTGGCAGAAGGTTAGCAGTATCTCAAGCCCCAACCTCATTCCCTAAATCTTTTTAAAAAAATATATCGCCCGGGCATAGTTGCTCACGCCTGTAATCCTAGCACTTTGGGAGGCCTAGGCGGGTGGATCACGAGGTCAGGAGATGGAGACCATCTTGGCCAACACGGTGAAACCTCGTCTCTAATAAAATTACAAAAAATTAGCCGGGAGTGATGGCGGCACCTGTAGTCCCAGCTACTAGGGAGGCCGAGGCAGGAGAATGGCGTGAACCCGGGAGGAGGAGCTTGCAGTGAGCCGAGATCGCGCCACTGTACTCCAGCCTGGGCTACAGAACGAGACTCCAGCTCAAAAAAAAAAAAATGTGTGTGTATGTATATATATATTATATACATATATATAATATATATCAATACATAATAGTTGTACCTACTTATGGGGTACATGTGACATGTGGTATTTTGTTACATGCATAGGATGTGTAATGATCAATTCAGGATATTTAGGATATTTATCACCTCGAGCATTTACCATTTCTATGTGTTGGGAATATTTCAAGTCCTCTCCTCTAGCTAATTTAAAATACACAATACATTGTAGTTTACTGTGGTTATCCTACTCTTCTATTGAACATTAGAACTTATTCCTTTTATCTAATTATGTTTGTATCCATTAATCAACCTCTTTTCATCCTCTCCTTTCACACACTCTTCACAGACTCTGATAACTATTATTCTACTTTCTACCTCCATGAGATTAACTTTTTAGCTCCCCCATATGAGAGAGAACATGTATATTTGTCTTTCTGTGCCTATCTTATTTTACTTAACATAATGACCTTCAGTTCCATCTATGTTGGTGCAAAAGACAGGATTTCATTCTTTTTAAAGGACGAATAGTATTCCATTGCTTATTTTTATGACATTTTTGTTATCTACTCATCTTTTGATGGACACCTAGGTTGATTCCAAATTTTTGCTATTAAGAATAATGCTGTAATAAACATGGTGATGCAGGTATCCCATTGATATATAATTTCCTTTCTTTTGAATAAATACCCAGTAGTGGGATTGGTAGATTATATGGTAATTTTTCATTTTTAAGAAGTCTACATTTTTCTTCAAAATGGCTATATAAATTTACATTCTCATTTTGTCTTAAATTTTAAATAAGATATATGGAATATTTCATATCCTGTGAGTAGGTAGAAACTAAACCAAATTGAGCTCATCTAGTGAGATCAGTTGTTATTTTAGTTTTAGAATATTTCCAATAGTAGGATTTACTTATTGGTGGAGTTTTAAATGAGTAAGGTGTCAGGATTCCCAGGAATGGTAAGTTAAGATGGTTTTAGATTTCTCTGCAGCAATTTTATTTCCCCATCTAGGCATAGCTCTGCATTGGATCAGTAATGTTGGCATTAGTTCAGGCCAGAGCTGCATACTGAACTGTGTAATAAGCCATGTCTCACTAACACACGTTAAAAATATTGCACTCTGAAGACTGAAATGGACGTTTCTCTGGAAACTAAATGCATGAACATATCGTAAATCCATTAATGAAATGGGTAATTTGACCATAGACATCACATGATGTAAATATTTAATGCTCTGTTTTGGTTATTAAATGAAAAAAGAGGATAAAATGTTGAGATGAGAAAATCTCACATTAATCATTGGGGAATTTGGTCAGGAATTGATTCTCTGGGAATTTTTCAACCTGGAAAATCAAGAAAGAGGCAAAAATGACATCTGTGTCAGAAAAGAGTTAAGCTTGGTTATATTTAATGGACAAAACATGTAAAACCACATTTCTGTCATTTGAAATTAACCATAGTGAAATAATTTTACACCTGGAGGAGCCCTTTGTGAAGATTTTCTCCAAGTCTTGTCTTACGGGCCTAAGCAGCAGCAAAGTCTTAGCTCAGTGTCCCAGTGGTTAGGTAAAAATCATGCTCCCCGATCAGCCCAATGCTTTTTGTATGAGATTTCTTCATTTTTCTTTGCTTTCAAAGTATTGATTTTTCAAATAATAAATATTTACATATATATGTAAACTTACACATTATAGCCAATATATACATATTACATATAATATTACATATTATATGTAAATATTACATATAATATTACATATTATATGTAAATATTACATATAATATTACATATTATATGTAAATATTACATATAATATTACATATTATATGTAAATATTACATATAATATTACATATTATATGTAAATATTACATATTATATTACATATTTACATATATATGTAAATTTACAATTATAGCCAATTCAGAACATTCAAGGCCCTAAGAGAATTAATAACATTCTTCTCTTCATTTTGCTGACAAGAAAACTAACATGAAGATGTTAAAGAAGGATTGCCTAACAGCATGCAGATAGTAAGGCTCACAGCAAGAGTTTCAACACATTGGTGTCAACCTACTCTAGAGAGCAAAGGTTCAACATGTAAATGTACAAAATGTAATATAATCCAACAAGAAGAGAAGAAGAGTGGTGTGAAAGAATGCATGACGATTTTTGTTTTTATAAAAAATGTATTCTTCTAATTTTTTAATTTTTATTATTACTTTTTTTGAGACAGAGTCTCTCCCTGTCACCTAGGCTGGAGTGCAATGGTGCGATCTCAACTCACTGCAACCTCCACCTCCTGAGTTGAAGCGATTCTCCTGCTTCAACCTTCCAAGTAGCTGGGATTACAGGCACGCACCACCACACCTGGCTAACTTTTTGTATCTTTGGTAGAGATGGGGTTTCACCATGTTGGACAGGCTGGTCTCGAACTCCTGACCTCATGATCTGCCCACCTCGGCCTCCCAAAGTGCTGGGATTACAGGCATGAGGCACCGCTCCCAGCCTAAAAAATGCTGCATTTTAATCTTCACAAAGAAAATAGAATCAAGAAAAATAAAATAAAAGATTCTGTTATGACTGACATTCCTGGAATTGTTAACTATTTAATAAGAATCTGTTACCATGTGGTTTAGAATACCTCATTTTGTTTAATGACATTGGGGGTGGTAGAAGCTATCCTCTATCTGTTGCGTAGGGAAGTATGGATAAGTTCTTTTTGTTTTTAATTGACACAATAATCCTACGTATTTATGGGTGCAGTGCGATGTTTCAATACATATATACATTGTGTAATGACCAAATCAGAGTAATTAGCATATTTATCACCTCAAACATTTATCATTATTTTCTAGTGAGAGCATTCAAAATCCTCTCTTCTAGTTTTTTGAAATATACAGTACATTATTGTTAACTATAGTCACACTACCATGCATTAGAACACTATAATTGATTCCTCCTAACTGTGACTTTGTACCCACTGACCAATTTCTCCCCATTTCTTCCTCTCCCATAACCTCTCCAGTCTCTGGTAGCCACTATTCTGTTCTCTGCTTCCATGAGATTGACTTTTTAAGATGCCATGTATGAGTGAGATCATGCAGTATTTGTCCCTCTGTTCTTGGCTTATTTCACTTAGTATAATGTCCTTTAGGTTCATCCGAGTTGTCACAAATGACAGGATTTCATCTTTTTTTTATAACTGAATAGTATTCTATTCTGTATATGTGCCGCATTTTAAAATCCAGCTGTTCATTGGTTCTATATCTTGTCTATTGTGAATAATGCTGCAATAAACATAGGGGTGCAGATATCTCTGCAACATAGTGATTTCATTTCCTTTGGATATATGATCTCATTAGTGGGATTGTTGGAACATATGGCAGTTCTATTTTTAATTTTCTGAGGAACCTCCATACTGTTTTCCATAATGGCCATACTAATTTACATTCCCACTAATGTGTATGAGTTCCTGTTTCTTCACATCCTTGCCAGCATTTGCCATTTTTTTCTCTTTGATAATAGTCATTCTAACTACAGTGAGGTGACATCTCTGTGATTTTTAACTTGCATTTCCCTGATAATTAGTAATGTTGAATATCTTTTTCATATGTTTGTTGATCATTTATATGTTTTCTTTTGAGAAATCTCTATTCAAATCTTTTGCCCATTTTGCAGTTCAATTATTTGTTTTTTTGTTTTTTGGTATTGAGTTGAGTTCCCTATATATTCTGGATATAACCCCTTTGTCAGAGGCATAGTTTGAAAATATTTTCTTGCATATTGTGGATTGTCTCTTCACTCTGTTTTTCCTGTGCTGAGTAGAAGCTTTGTAGTTTTATGTCATCTCATTTGTTTATTTTTGTTTTTGTTGCCTATGCTTTTGAGGTTGCCTATGCTTTTGAGGTTCTATCCAAAAAAATCCTTTTTCAGACCAATGTCCCAAAACATTTCCCTTACGGTTTCTTATTTTGGCAGTTCCATAGTTTTTGGTCTTGCATTAAGTCTTTAATTTATTTTGAGTTGATTTTGCATATGGTGAGGTGGTCTGGCTTCATTTATCTGCTTGTTGATAGTCAGTTTTCCCAGTATTATTTATTGAAGAGACTGTTCTTTCCCTAATGTATGTGCACACTGTACTCAAACTAAGAGAACTGTGTTTTTCATACCCCAGAAGTAAATAGGTTTAAAGAGTAGCCAAGAAAATCTTGAACACATAGTTTTAGAAAATGTGACAAATTGCTTACAAAGAAGGAAGAAAATATCACAAAGGAATGAAACTTTTTTTAGCCTAAGTACATAATGTAGTATATATTATACTTCCTTTTGCCTTTCTTAATGTATCATAGTAATTTCTTCATCCTTAAATCTTTCTTGGAGAAAAGATACATAGAATAATTTTGTAGGTAAGTGGGGAACATGAGAAATTCTTTTCCAAAATCTATTGACATTGCCTGTGTCATTAAGGAACGAAAATGTGCTCAGAAAATCCAAGTAATGCTGGAAACCTAGGGAGTCAAAGAATACGGGCCCCTTAATATTTTATGATGACTTAAAAGCTGAAATATAGGAGTGTCATGCTGAGCATGGGGGCCATGACTGTAGAGTAGAGAGGAACTTTTTCCAGCTACTACTGAATTAGAATTATATGCTGCCCGGCTTTGTGGTTATAGTCACAGGGCTGTTTTTTGTTTGCCTGCTTGCTTTATCATGGTTATTGTGTGTTCCTTCATGTTGCAGTTCTTATGTATATATTCCCAGAATGTTCTCTTCTAAATTTGGATTTGGGCAAAAAGGGAAAACAGAAGACAATGTATTTTTACAATCCCACAAATCACAGGGGCATCATCACCTGTGCTTCTTGTTGACTTTGGGTGCCTATTTTCCCTCTATTCATTATATCAGCTTGAAGCCTGAGTAGCAGTGAATTTATCCAAATTTACGATCAGAATGTGGAAACAGCAATAAGGATTCAAGAGGCCTAAAATCGATAAGTAGAGTGTGTGGGTTGTCGGAGAGGGGTGGATAAACTGTGGTCATTTAAAGAGAGGAAGAAAGGAGACAACATTGAGTGCCATGGGGCACTCTATCAGCAAGTGCAAGGTCGAGGACATAGAAAAGCAGCTAGGCATTTCAAAAAGGAAGGGTTTATTATAGGAACTTTGTCACAATGTTTTGGAAGGTCTAGGAATAAATGAGAGGAAAAGACAAAGACTGGAGGAGCAAAAGAAAGAAGGGATGAGAATCTAAGATGCAGAAACAACCAACAGCCCTAGGCTGGAGCCTGGGGGCTGCCCCTGCCGCTGCACTGCTGGGAATACAGAAACTGCAGGAGTCGTTGCTGCAGCCTAGGCTACAGAAGTCTGCAGCTGTCCTGCCCCGTTGCTGTGATGGTAACTTCTAGCAACTTCCGTTGTTGTCAGTCAGAAACTGAAAGCTCTTCTCTCATCTTCTGTTCTCCTGCCAGTGCCTCACATTAGCTGGACTTAGGAAGTCAGGCAAAAAGGAGTCTGTGGAATGCAGCTTCAGTTTTCCAGCCCCAGTTCTACAGAGCAGAGTATGGAAGGGGAAGTGAGTAGCTATACTTGCTCTTGCCATAAACTGGAAAATCACTGTCCACTTGAGTGCAGAATCTTCAGCATGCGAAGGCTTCTGAGGAATAGCTAGCATTGGCATTACTTCAAAATTTTCTTTGCATGTTTGGCTAAGAGCATTTCAATTTTGTCTATTGTAGGACTTGGTAAACTTTTTCTTAAAGGTTCAGAAAGCAAATATATCAGTCTTATGGGCCATTCAGTCTCTGTAACAACTATTATCTCTGCTATTATAGTGTGACAGCAGCCATGGACAGTATTAAAATCAATGAGCTTATCTGTGTTCCACTAAAATTTTATGCACAAAATCAAGTGGCTGACCTGGAAGTCATAGTTTGTGGACACCTGGTTTATTGAATAACAGAGACCTATTGTCTAAAGAAATGGTACAATGATTGAAAAATATGAACTCATTGTGAGTAGAACTTAAATGTATTGACTTTGGCTTAATTTGCAGATCTTTCTTTGAAGAATTGATGTATTATAAATATGAAAAACAAATCTGTACAAGTCCTGTTTGACATTTTTGATAGTTTCAGAATACTTAGAAGATTGTTTAATTCCTTTAATTTACTGATAAATAGACAACCAAAAAAAAACAACAGTAACAAAAACCTTTCAGAGTATTTGGAATTAGAAACAGTTTGTTTCAGCAGCTGAGAACCTGTTGTAGAAAAGGGAGACCAATAAACAGAATACCAAGTATGTTTATGTGGATAAGAGAAGAAGACATAGTGTGAGCATCACACCAGGGCATGCAGGCCATTACTGCTGTGTGTAAAAAGTCCAAAAGTTTAAGCCTATTGAAATCTGACCCAAACCTGTCTGAAATTATAAAAACAATTTAGTTTATGCTGAGAACCCTCCTGATGAGAATTAATTACTACAACATAATCTCGAATATCCAAACTGATACATAAAATGACTAAATTAATGTTATTGTGGATATTTTCTTAAATTTATTGTATATAATAAATTCTGTTATTTAGTATTAGGTCAAGTAAAAGTGGACCTAATACTCAAACTCTTCGCTCCAAATGAAGTGTCCACTATGGAATTCTTTAATTCTTTCTGCACCTGACAAATTCAGGGTGTATAAGTAGAACAGCCTTTGTTTAGGAATTTCAAGTAAATGTTGGGTATGTTACATCATTTTTTAATCTTTTGCCTCTGAAGCATGTAAGCACATGTCATTCAAATTCTGAATATTGCTGGGGATAGGTATTTATTATATAAACTTAATGCCTTGGAAGAAAGAATAAGGCTTCATAATCTTCAACGTTAAACAACTTTATCAAAAAAATTGTGCTAGATAATGCCTAATGCATACATTTACATTTTCATACATGCATACATGTTTATTCAGTGGTTACTAAGTTATTTGTCTTAATATAAAGCTTTTTTTTGCATAGTACTTTCTCAGCCAATTTGATTGGCCAGTTTCCCAGTGGATGTTTCAGAGTGCAGGATAGTAAGGCAGTATTTGTTTATGTAATAAGAATTTGTTATACAGAAAAAAATTTAAGAGATTTTCATAGTGACACATAAGTACTCATTAAATGTATATTGGGATATGCTAGGTATATTCTGAGCGTGGTTAAACTTCAAAACCTAAGTCTAGAAGGAATAAAATATTTTTTTCTTACCCAAGTATATGAGCCCCTTCTGGTATCTTATTTTCTATTGCAGGTTTTCCCCGCTCTCCAGAATAATTAAAAGTAGTGTCAACTGAAAGGTTAAATAGTAGGCATTATAACTGAAATTCAAAATTAGTTTTATTCAGAGCCAAGTGCAAAGACTAAAAGCCCAGGAAACAGACACAGAGCAAACTAAGAATATGTGCTGGAGTGTGCTACGCAAGACACGGTGCTTACATGTTCTGTTATGGAGAAAATGGGAGAAGGGGATAGTGAAGCAAAGATGGCATTCTCGCCATTCTGATTGGTGCTCAGTCATGTATATGAGATAAAACAAATATGTGTTTAACATATATAGGGTAAAATGTTAATGAGCATATCTATGTCTTAGGATCTGGAGAGGGATGATTGATTATACCTTACCTTTATGATTTATCTGATAGACAAAAATTGTAATCAGTACAGGTCAGTGAAATGTTTGACAGATTCCAGCCTTGCAGGTTAGAGTTCAGCTATAGTTCATAGCCCGAGTTTGTATTTCTCATATGTCCAAACTGTAGCCATCTTAGGCCGCTTTAAATTTTTTACTCTGATTTTCCCTTATCTGACAGTAAGAATGCTTACTCCCCTCAGGGAAACTGTGCCTTTCAGATCTCACCATGTGCCCCATTGAATTTTTGTTAGAGCACATTGTTCAGTATTGTGTGCATTTCCGAAATTCGTAGTCTTTGTGTTTCAGACTGTGTATGAGCCTCGTGTACATGGTGCCATACTACCGCCTGTCTAGCTATTTCCTTTTTTGCATAGGTTTCACAGTTTTCCTCCCAAGAATGGGAAGATAATATCTGTGTGTATTCTACTATTTCTTCCATCTCACCTTATCTCATCAACTATTCAAAAAAGAACACTCATAATTCCACAAGAATGGGCATTCTGAATTTTACAAAGCCCAGGAACCTATTTGACCCTCTCTCTCAAACTCTCATGACCTTTCTTCTACCCAAATAATACATAAATAAATAAAAATCCTTTATCATTAGAAAGCTAGAATGCCTTAAAAGCAAAATGTTGGTTCAACTATCTACTACAGTTTACATTAACAAGTGAGTGCTTTGTGTACTGAAGATTTTGTATTTGATAGTGATTTTGTACCTCATAAAATCTACAAGGAAAGAGTTATGTTTTACGCTTGTGTAGCTGAAGGACCCAAATCCAAGAAGTTCTCCAGATAAAGGAACAAGACTCTCTATAGAACCTATTAAAATCTTACCCTTTGGGATGTAGGAGACTGCTTACATATTGAAAAAACAAAACTTTTAGTTCTACTCATCAAGATATTTAACATGCTAGACTAACATTTCTAGCAGATCACCCCACTATACATATGTACTTTGAAACACAGAATCACTTGTTGTAATTATTCTTTCTGAAAACGAAGTACTGCTGAACATTATAAAATTGGTTAGGCAAGTTCAGGCCTCCGGTGACAATTGAATTCCACTACAATTTTCTAAGAAATAATACATTGGACAAAACTTTTAAAAGCCAAGTTACATGACATATAACCTCTATTTATACAAACTAGAAACATGTTAACTTTATGACCTACTAAAGTTGATTTCATTTCTCTATGTTTATATTTAGAAATTATCCCATTTGTTTTTTATGTTTTCATATATGAATAAATAGGTATTCTTTTTGCAAAATACACTTGAAGTGCTTAGAAAATACTAACCACACAATGTCATCTTAGGCAAGTATGGCAACAGATTGTAATACTAAACAAAAACTATTCTGCTTCTCACCTACAGACAATTGATTAGTCAAAACCACATGATATTTGTGGCTCTAGAACTTACGAATTTCCACTGATAATATGGCTAGACACACACATAAACACACTCACAGAAATACACATAATATGTTTTCAGTTTATATATATGTGTGTGTATACATGTACGTATATAGACTTTGTGTATGTAATCTGTATATAAATTCTGTATATGTATACAATATATATATTTACACATATAGTATATATAACGTGTTTATATATATAAAACTTGAAGAATGTTGTTTAATTACCTGTTTTCATAAGGTGGGAAATATATATGTATACGTACATACACAACACAGATACACACATATATATACACATATACAGACAGACATATGCAATTTTTCTATTGTAACATAAAGAAAATGCAGCACTTCCTTTTTCAAGCCGATGGCAAAATTCAAGTGATTTCAAACTGGGAAAGAAAAATAGGTAGAATGTATTGTTGTGATATTGAGTATGTGGTTCTTTTTATTTCCTAAAAGTGATTCATTGAAGGGGAAGCTGTAAACAAGGGAAAACTACTTGAAGTTGCAGCCCAGTAACAGGGAAATACTGAGTGAATGTCCTGTAATCATTTGAATTTCTCTGTAAGGTTCAATGAGCTCGAGAATAGCAGTTCATGTTTAAATCGTATGGTAAGAGGTAAATCACAGGCAGATGAAAAACCTTTCTACCTTCATGCAGTTGAAACTTACCAAGATAAAAAGTAATTCATTTGCAGTGGAAAGGTTCTACTTGGTTCTACTCTGTTGAACAGAGAGTATTCATAGTGCCAAGGTAACATTCTCTAAACTAGGATAATATTACTTTAAAACCAAGTTGGATTGGAGGGTAAAAAAATCAGTTTTTCAAAAAAGACAGAAAAAAAATTGCCTCCTGGAAGGTTGGTGGAGCTGGGATCAAGAGAATATATATGGTCTAGTTGATCTAGCATCTCTCTAGTGTAAGTCACATGCCAACATGGGAAAAGTAAGGACAATGCTATGTGGTTATGACGATAGAGGTCACATTGAGGTGACTGATGTAGTGTTCTTGCCTTGTGATGATTAAAAGTTATCTCTTATAATTTTAAGAAAAACTAATGGACAGAAAATAAAAACAAAGCTAAGCAATTAAGCCCGAGATTTCTGGGAAGGTTTTAGTTGAGGAGTCATTGACAGGTCTGATCTGTACCCTATTAATAGGTTAGGTTTAGAATAAAGCCTACTAAAAATCCCTGATGATTTTGTATTGTTAACCGCTCATTCTCAAACTAAATGGTTATAAAAATTCTTCTAAGATACTCATGTCTATTACTTTGCTCCTGCACAATGCAAATATAAAACCATCTTTATCAGTATGATTTATAGTTACTCTTTCTGATGTCATGGGAAGAATCAGTTTTCTATAATTATTTTCACTGCAAATTATTGTGTTATTGACTCGATTCTATCAACTTACTATAAAATATACTTTATTTCCTTCAGATTGCTAGTTATGCCAGTAATGTCAATAAAAATAAGTAAGCAGAATATGTAAGCTTTGGAATCTATTACACTAAGAAGTATTTATGAGACAATCATAGGCAATTGAATAATTCAGATACCTTCAGAAATTAACTTCAATATCTCTGAATTTTAGTCAATCCAGATAAAATAGCTAATGAGAACTGCCTTATACAAATATTATGAAAAAATGAAATAATGAATATTCAGCACATGATAGCCCTTATTCAGGGTCTATATTTGCCCATTTTAAACATTTTTCCACTTAAAATAACAAATAAATGACATATTATATTACTTTGTCTAGTAATGTCAGTGACAGAAAGCTTTAATTTAAATTCCATGCAAATAACTTATTGTAAGATCTGAGGGTTTGACAGCCAGTGCTCCTTGATCTCAATACATATCACATCTGCTTGTTTTCTTTAAAAAAGAGCAAGTTTACTTAAAAAAATATGCTGTAGGCATCCTATTATGAAAAAGGTGGGAGGGGGTAGGGATGGAGCAAATGTCTAAAGAATGAGATTTACTGTTTTGGTAGAAGGTGGAAAATGCGCCTTTGTTTTTATTCAAGATTAGTTTCATTACCTGTATTTTGGGTCCCAAATCCTATTGCCAAGGAATTTGGTTGAATTTCTCTTGCCCTATGCTGTATCTTCTATCTTGCCCCTACTGTTGGTTTTTTTCCCATTAGCTTGGATCTTTTTAATCTTAAGAATTAACCACAAATAGGCTTTAATATATCCCCTATCTTAAAATAAAACCCTAAATAATGCATCTTACCATCTGCTGCCCCCTCAAAACACACTATCTTAGCTTAATGTTGCTGTAATAGAATATCTGAGACTAATTTATAAAGTAAAGAGGTTATTTGGCTCATCATTCTGGAGGTTGGAAAGTCCAAGAGCATGGCACTGGCATCTTTTTGGCTCTCAGTGAAGGCCTTGTGCTGCAACACAACATGGCAGAGAAGTGGAAGGGGAAGTGAGTGTGTACACACACAAAAAAAGACTAAATATGAGAGGCAACCTTGCTTTATATCAACTTGCAATTTTGAGAGACTCAATCCATTGCTGAGATAACTAATCAATTCCTGGGAGACCTAATCCAGTCTTTCAAGAGACTAATCCATCTTAAGAACCTACTCACCTCTTAAAGGTACTACCTCCCTACACAACCACCTTAGGAACCAAGCCTCAGTTGGAGGTTTGGTGGGCACAAACCAACCATATTCAAACCATAACACACACACACACACACACACACACAACTAGATTGAAAGAATCAACTAGATGCCAATGTACAAGTCTCAAACTTTAGCATGCATCAGAACCCCTGAAAGGCTGTAATGTTGCCTCACAACCCAGAGAGTCTCACTCACAAGTTCTCAGGTGACAGTGATACTGCCAATCAAGGAATCACTACAGTATAAGGAATACTAAGACATCTCTGGAAATGAAAACAAAAAAATGATGTTAATCAGATGTTCTTCCAAGGAGAGCACTGTGTGTATGTTGGATAGGACTTCTCTTGCATTTTCTTTTCTCTAATGTAAATTGTAATCAGCAGTGAGCTTGTAATCAGACTCGACAAAAGTAAAATGGTATGATTTGAAGCATTTTCTGATTCCTGTGGTGTAAATACTTCTACCATGACTTATTTCACAATTCACATGTGAAATCAGTGAACTAGAAGTTGGGAAGAGATATATACCTGTAGGTCTCTTGCAAGCAGTTAGGAGCCAGTTCGTCACACCACTAATTAATGTAAGTGGAGAGATCTCTTATTGACAGAGTAGCTGTGATGGACACAAGTGAAACTCAGACAATCTAACTTTGCCTGTGGAATTTCTCTCCCTTTTCTATCACTTATCTTCATTTTCTTCCTCCCTGAATTAATCTTTGTTCTGTGAAACGTTAATGTGAAGATTTTTTTTTTAAATACTGGAAACTTTATATGTTTGCAAAGGTTGTTACTTTGGGAAGGGAGTGGTTAATATCTCATAATTTACAAAAACATCCCATCCCAGGAATCCATAAGAAGGGTTCATTAGAAAAAATTGAAAAGGAGAAGGGTGTTAGGGTAAGACATTGTTACACTCTGTGAGTTGTTGAGGATTTCTACTTCAGTCCCATATTTGTTTGACTTAGCCCAGAAATTTGGTTAGCACCCTCTCATTACCAATATTAATAAACTTTCCAGATGCATTTATGAATTTTATTTATCTAAATGTTATCTTCAAGTCCCAAGAGAAAGGAAAATAAGGAAAATTAAAATCTATGAGAATTGGCAGTCATGATCATTCTGTTTTCTCAACAACACGACCATGGTCCATGTCATGTGCATCTATGTGAAGAGACCACCAAACAGGCTTTGTGTGAACAGTAAGGCTTTTTAATCACCTCGGTGCAGGTGGGCTGAGCCCGAAAAGAGAGTCAGTAAAGGGAGATAGGGGTGGGGCCATTTTATAGGATTTGGGTAGGTAAAGGAAAATTACAGTCAAAGGGGGTTTTTCTCTCGCAGGCAGTGGTGGGGGTCACAAGGTGCTCAGTGGGGGAGCTTTTGAGCCAGAAAAAGGAATTTCACAAGGTAATATCAGTTAAGGCAGGAACAGGCCATTTTCACTTCTTTTGTGGTAGAATGTCATCAGTTAAGACAGGAATCGCCCATCTGGATGTGTAGATGCAGGTAACAGGGGATATGATGGCTTAGCTTTGGCCAGAGGCTTGACATTCCTGTCTTCTTATATGAATAAGAAAAGTAAAACAAAATAGTTTTAATGTTGGGGCAGCAAAAATTTTGGGGGAGTGGTATGGAGAGATAATGGGCGATGTTTCTCAGGACTGCTTCAAGCAGGATTGGGGCGGCATGGGAACCTAGAGTAGGAAAGATTAAGCTGAAAGAAGATTTTGTGGTAAGAGGCAATATGGTGGGGTTGTTAGAAGGAGCATTTGTCATATGGAATGATTGGGTGATGGCCTGGATGCAGTTTTGGATGAATTGAAAAACTAAATGGAAGACATAAGGTCTGAATAAGAGAGGGAGAAAAACAGGTATGAAAGGACTAAGAATTGGGAGAACCTAGGACATCTAACGTTTGGGATATGAGCAGCTTGGGATAGCACCAGGAGATATCAGCTGTGATGGCTTGGAGAAACATTGTAAACTGGCAGTGTAAACACAAACAGGGCGTTTATGAGTAGTTGAGAACGGTGAATAGGAGTGTGACTAGACATAATATAGTAGGGATGACAAGTTTTTGGGGTGTAGTCCAGGTTGGTCTGGTGTCTGGAATGAGACTGGGACCTAATAAAAAGGAGTGTCCACATAGGAGCTCAAATGGGCTGTAATCTGTAGCATTCCGAGGACAGGCCTGAATTCTGAGAACTCAGAAAGGGAAAGTGATAAACGTATTGTCTAGTCCTTTTTAAGTTGGTGACTGAGCTTGGTGAGGTTTGTTTTTAAAAGACCATTAGTCTGTTCTACTTTTCCTGAAGATTGAGGACGATAAAGGATATAAAGGTTTCACTGAATATCAAGAGCCTGAAAAACTGCTTGGGCAATTTGACTAATAAAGACCGGTCCATTATCAGACTGTATAGAGGTGGAAAGGCCAAACCGAGGAATTATGTCTTACCCAAGGGAAGAAATGACCACAGTGGCCTTCTAAGACCCCATGGGAAAGGTCTCTACCTACCTGATGAAAGTGTCTACCTAGACCAAGAGGTATTTTAGTTTTCTGACTTGAGGCATGTGAGTAAAGTCAATTTGCCAGTCCTGGGTAGGGGCAAATCCCCGAGCTTGATGTGTAGGGAAGGGAGGGGGCCTGAACAATCTTTGAGGGTCAGTAGAACAGCAGATGGAACACTGAGAAGCGATTTCCTTGAGGACAGATTTCTAGGATGGAAAGAAAATGAGAGGTTCTAAGAGACAGGCTAACGGCTTGTAACCTAGATGGAAGAGGTTATGAAATGATGACAGAATAGAATGGGCCTGTGAGGCTGGAAGGAGATATTTTCTTTCATCTAAGAGCCATTTGCCTTGTGTGGGAAGAGATTGATAGTTGGAAATTTCAGCAGGGGAGTAGGTGGGAGTGACCGATGTGAAGGAGGAAAACTGCCGTGAGGGATAGAAGTTGGAATGCTAGTTGCTTTTTTAGCTAACTTATCAGCATAAGCATGTCCTGAGCAATGGGATCTGATACCTTTTGATGGCTGTTTTTTTAGCTACCTTATCAGCATAAGCACTGTCTTGAGTGATGGTGGGAGGAGGAAAATAGATTTTGGAAGTTATGAGAACTATAGGGAGTGAGTTGAGCACAGTTTGTGATTTTTAGGGCCTCTGAAAGTATTAAAGCAGTGGCAGCCGCTGCACGCAGGCATGAGGGCTAGGCCAAAACAGTTTAGGTCAAGTTGTTTGGACAGAAAGGCTACAGGACACGGTCCCAGCTCTTGTGTAAGAATTCTGACCCCACTAACCATGCCTAGGAAGGAAAGGAGTTGTTTTGCAGAAGAGATTGGGGTTTGGGAGATTAGCTGGAAACAACCAGCAGGGAGAGCACATGTGTTTTTATGAGAATTATGCCAAGATAGGTAACAGATGAGGAAATTTGGGCTTAACTGAAGTAATGGGGGCTGTGTGTGAAGCTTTGCAGCAGGACAGCCCAGGTAATTTGCTGAGCCTGATGAGTGTCAGGGTCAATCCAAGTGAAAGCGAAAAGAGGCTGGGATGAAGGGTGCAAAGTAGCATGTTTGAGATCCAGAACAGAATAATGGGTTGTGGAGGGAGGTATTGAGGATAGGAGAGTATATGGGCTTGGCACCATGGGGTGGATAGGCAAAACAGTTTGGTTGATAAGGCACAGATTCTGAACTAACCTGTAAGGCTTATCTGGGTCTAGGACAGGAGAAATGGAGGAATTGTAAGGAGAGTTTATAGGCTTTAAAAGGCCATGGTCTAACAGGTGAGTGATAACAGATTTTAATCCTTTTAAAGCATGCTGCAGGATGGGATATTGGCATTGAGCAGGGTAAGGGTGATTAGGTTTTAATGAAATGGTAGGGGAGCATGATCAGTTGCCAAGGGGAGAGTAGAGGTGTCCTATGCTTGTGGGTTAAGGTGGGGGGAATACCGAGAGGAGGATGCAAAGGAGGCTTTGAACTGGGGAAAGGGTGGCAATAAGTTGTGGCTGTAGTCCAGGAACAGTCAGGGAAGCAGACAATTTAGTATGTCTCGGCCTAATAAGGGAACTGGGCAGGTGGGGATAAATAAAAAGGAGTGCTTAAAAGAATATTGTCTAAGTTGGCACCAGAGTTGGGGAGTTTTAAGAGGTCTAGAAGCCTGGTTGTCAATGCCCACAACAGTTATGGAGGCAAGGGTAACAGGTCCTTGAAAAGAAGGTAATGTGGAGTGGGTAGCCTCCGTATTGATTAAGAAAGGGACGGACTTACCCTCCACTGTGAGAGTTACCTACAGTGTCTGTGATGGTCCTGTAGGCTTCCGAGACAATCAGGCAGTGTCAGTCTTCAGCTGCTAAGCCGAGAAGATCTGGGAAGGAGTCAGTCAGAGCCTTGGGCCAGAGTTCCAGGGGCTCTGGAAGTGGCTGCCAGGTGAGTGGAACAGTCCAATTTTCAGTGGGGTCCCACACAGATGGGACATAGCTTAGGAGGAATCCTGGGTTGCAGACATTCCTTGACCCAGTGGCCAGATTTCCGGCACTTGTAGCAAGCTCCTGGGGGAGGAGGTTCTGGAGGAACCCCTGGCAGCTGAAGTTCAGGCACTTGGAGTTCTTGTGTGCTGGAGATGTGGCTGGGGTTTCTCTCACAGTGGAGGCAAGGAATTGCAACTCAGAAATACGTTGCTACTTGGCTACCTCTACTTTATTATTGTACACCTTGAAGGTGAGGTTAATTAAGTCCTGTTGTGGGGTTTGAGGGCTAGAATTTAATTTGGGGTGTTTTATTTAATGTCTGGAGAAGATTGGGTAATACAATGTGTGTTGAGAATAAGGTGGCCTTCTGACCTTTTAGGGTCGAGGGCTGTAAAGCGTCTCAGTGTTGCTGCCAAATGAGCCATAAACTGGGCTAGGTTTTTCATATTTGATGAAAAAGAGCCTAAAAGCTAACTGATTTGGGAGAGGTCAGATAAAGAAAAAGGAGCATTAAACTTGACTATGTCTTTAGCTCCAGTCACCTTTTTAAGAGGAAATTGCTAGGCAGGTCGGGGAGGGCTAGTCACGGAATGAAACTGTAAGCCAGACCTGGTGTGTGGAGGGGAGGTGACAAAAGGATTATAGGGTGGGGGAGCGGAGGCTGAGGAAAAATTGGGATCTAGCTTGGCCTGGAGAGAAGGGGAGAGGTCAGATGGGTCTGTAGAAAAGGAAGATTAGAAAGAGCTGGACGTCAGGCACCTCAGACCATTTGCTCATTTTACGACAAGAATTATTTAGATCTTATAGGATAGAAAAATTGAAAGTGCCATTTTCTGGCTATTTGGAACTACTGTCGACTTTGTATTGGGGTCAAGCGGCATTGTAGAAGAAAATAAGGCTTTTAGGTTTTAGGTCAGGTGTGAGTTGAAGAGGTTTTAAGTTCTTGAGAACATAGGCTAAGGTTGAAGAAGGAGCAATGGAGGGTGGAAGGTTGCCCATAGTGAAGGAGGCAAGCCCAGAGAAAAGGGAGAGTAGAGACACGGAGAGAAAGGGTTGGGGAGTTCTTGCCCTCCAGAAAAGCGGGAAAGGGGTGGGGATGTGGAGATAAGGGGTCAGGGCATGGAGATAAGGGGTCAGGGCACAGAGATAAGGGGTCACGGGTTTTTGCACTCCAGAAAAGCAGAGAAGGGGTAGAGACAGGGAGAGAAGAGGTCGGGGGTTCTTGCCCGCCCCCCCAAGAAAAGCGGTACTTGCCGCTAAGGATGAAGGACCAAGTCAAGCGTCCCTGTGTGGTCAGACACCTCTGAAATGTGGGTGAATAATCAGGCAGGCATCCCTGCATGATTAAACACCAAGGGAAGACTGTCTTCCCAAGTCCGTGACCAGCACCGGAGATTTGGGTCTATGGATAAAAAGCATCTCCTTTGTCTCTACCAGAAAAGGAAAGGAACTGAAATTAAGAGAAGAGAGAGATTAAAGTGTGCTGCCAAGATTGAAAGGAGAAAGAGGTTGAGGGATAGTGAAAGAGGTCGGAGAAGAGAGTAAAAAGAGACCGCTTACCAGATTTAAAATTGGTGAGATGCTCCTTGGGCTGGTCGGTCTGAGGACCTGAGTTCGTAAGTGGATCTTTCTCATGGAGCAAAGAGCAGGACAGGGGATTGGTCTTCCAAGGGAGGTCCCCCAATCCGAGCCATGGCACCAAAATGTCATGTGTGTCCATGTGAAGAGACCACCAAGCAGACTTTGTGTGAGCAATAAAGCTTTCTAATCACCTTGGTGCAGGTGGGCTGAATCCAAAAAGAGAGGGCTGAAAAGGTGGGGTCATTTTATAGGATTTGGGTAGATAAAGGAAAATTATAGTCAAAGGGGGTTGTTCTCTGGCGAGCAGGGGTGGGGAACACAAGCTGCTCAGTGGGGGAGCTTTTGAGCCAGGATGAGCCAGGAAAAGGAATTTCACAAGGTAATGTCATCATCGGTTAAGGCAGGAACAGGCCATTTTCACTTCTTTTGTGGTGGAATGTCATCAGTTAAGACAGGAACTGGCCATCTGGATGTGTACGTGCAGGTCACAGGGGATATGATGGCTTAGCTTTGGCTCAGAGGCCTGGAAGTCCAGGCTGGTCTTTTAACAGAGCTAATACGGGAAGCAAAAGGCAGAACTGTGTCCAAGTATGGCCAGCTTGATAAATGTTTTCAGGCCTGCTTGCTGTTCTGTCATTCAAACCACAGGTGTGCTTTCTGATTGTTTTATAAGATCATAGAACTAAATCCAAAGAATAATAGGCTTATATTTTACCCCCAAATTCCAGATCCTCCAATCAAAGTGCCCTAATATTTTCTTGGAGTAAAAGATGGATCAAAACAACTTTAAAGTATTTTTAAATGCAGTTTATGGGGTGGGGGTGAAGGTGGGGGAAATGTAAACAAAGGATGAGAAGATTTGCAAAGATTTTAATTAAAATAAATCAGCTTTTGTTTTTCATGTATTTTATACGAAGTAGAAGATGGCAATAAGTGGTTTAACATGAAATTCTCTTTGGGAAAGCAGAGGCTTTCCCAATACTAGTCTGGAATTTCCCTTTGATTTTACACTTGACAATCGGTTATCTTCCTGGAAAGTGTTGAAGATGGTGAGCTGTTGGTACAGAATTGACAAAAAGTTGCTTGGAGTTTACCAAGATCAGTTGAAAGTTTAGGCAAGACTGACGAAAAATCTTAAAAGTCAATGCTGCCTTGCCACAGTCATATTCAGATGAACATAAGGCTACCTATAACTAGTAAATCTTATGCTCCGTAACTTCAGCATGTATTATGTGAATCTATCTTTCCCCAGTAGTTATTTGTGGTTAAAAAAAAAATCCAGAAAATCCAGGCAAACACGTACAGGATTTATGTGATGATCTTAGGACATATAGAGCTAGAGAAAAACTATGTTTCAGTACCTCATTTCTCAAAAAGATGGAGCCCCAGGGAAGAAAGTTTTGTGGTAGAAAAAGGGTATAGCAGGCTAATCCCAGAATAGTCCAGAAAAAAATTACAAGTGGGAATTGAATTTAAAGAAGTGATAGTAAAATTGCGTGTCCTGGTCTGAGTCTATTGGATTTATTTTCCATCTTATTTCTTTTTCATTTCCCAAGCCTCATTCCCTTTGTGTAGCTTTTCCTTGAAGACCTTTTTCTTTGTGTGATGTGAATAGAAAAGTAGTATGTAAGGTATTTTCATACTAAAGTAGTATGTAAGGTATTTTTATTAAGGTAAATTCCCCCTTTGAATGGAAATCTATCAAAGACTCTGTTAAGATAAATGACTGCATCCATAATAATGGAATTCCCAGGTCTGCAGCAGGCAAATACAAAATCACTTTCCGACAAAATTATTACAAGGCTCATCAATTTGTACCACATATTTCTAGGCTGCCCTTGATTTGAACTTACAGACTTAATATAAATGCTTTGATTACATTCAATTTAAGTAAAATGAATAAATAAAATAGAGCCCAAGAAACTCCAGCTGAAATTTTTTTTTCTGATCTGTACAATTTAATTTAGTGTTCAACTTAGTGACTTTTTTTCTACATGGGTGTAAAACTTGTTTACTCCAAACAATGTAAATACATTTTAAAATGCATCTTAGATTTCAAATAATCTTTTATTTCTTCTCTATACAAAGTGTCATGTTAACTCCTCTCCTGGGCACCATCTAATGGGCCTTTCTTCCTTTGAGTTCTCATAACCTGCCCTTGTCCTTTATCATGGAAGTCTCATTTTGAGCAGCATTTCCTCGTTTCTAGAACCAGAAATAATTATAGCTAATCATCTTCATTTTAAAAATCTATTTATTCCTGTAATCCCAGCACTTTGGGAGTCCGAGACAGGCGGATCACAAGGTCAGAAGATCGAGACCATCCTGGCTAACCGGGTGAAACCCCATCTCTACTAAAAAATACAAAAAATACTAGCCGGGCGAGGTGGCGGGCGCCTGTAGTCCCAGCTACTCGGGAGGCTGAGGCAGGAGAATGGCGTGAACCCGGGAGGCGGAGCTTGTAGTGAGCCGAGATCCGGCCACTGCACTCCAGCCTGGGTGACAGAGTGAGACTCTGTCTCAAAAAAAAAAAAAAAAAAAAAAAAAAATCTATTTATAATGCTGGCAGCTAGGCTTAGAGAATAGTTGAGTCACAGAGCCATTGGGAGTAATTCTCTTTGGGTATTTCACAAACTTCCCTCTGTTTGTTTTCCTTACTGGCTACTCTTACTTCCCAAACTACATTTTAGGTAACTTTATTTCTCCTTTCACTGATTTTCAGGTGTCTTGGCCTTTCCCTTACTTACTCTTTTTGCATTTTTCATTTTAAATATTATATTCTTGGATTTTATCCCCTGGGAAGTATCTACCTATCAAGGCAAATTCTGCAGGAGTAACACCTAATAACTTCACACACCACTGAGACCAAAAAGTGTGAGAGTGGTTTCCCAAAGACCTTCTGATTCTTTTTTTAATCTGAAAAAGAACATTCTCATCAACAAATTAGTTACATACTTGGAATGTGTCTCTCTAGGTATCTTTCACTATCATTTTAGGTTTTAAGAGGCCCAGTTTATGGTTAGCTACCCTAATCATTTATTTAATCCTTGTAAAACACTTTATGTCTTTGCCCATCTAGTGTTATTCCAGCAATGGGATCATATTAAAAAAAATCTCACAGATCATCTTCAGCCCTGCCATGCCCCAACCTCAGACAGATCCTTTTTTTTTCACTCTGTTATATCAGATAACTGAATCATGCTTAACTTGATCAAACCATATTCTTGAAGAATATCGGTCTTTATCTCTCTTGCTCATCCCATTCAATCCATTGCCAAGTTCAGCTGAGTGTCTCTCCACATGGGTGCCCTTTTCTTATGTCTGTGGTCTTATTGACAGTCCCATTCTCATCACCACAATTTGGACTCTCACCTTCTCTTGCCAGAATACCAAAAACTCATCTCTCTACCTTGTCCCCTTTCTCCTCCCTTTGAAATATCTTCTTTCATACTACTGTCAAAGTTATTGTCTGTCATGTTGCTATGAGCCTGTAATTCTCACATTGTATATCCAGAATTTAAAAAAATTTCTTAGTTTGATCATTAAAATACTGATTATTCAGAGTTTTCTGATGTCTTCTCATAGTATTGACCTACACAAATGGTAAAATCAAACAGCAGGTCTTCCCAAAACATGCACTCGTGCTTGCGCTCTTGTAGGTATATGTTTCCATGACTGCTTACCACTTACTTCATGGCCTATTCCAAGTCACATTTTATTTATGATGTCCTTCTGGCTACCACTGTTACCACCTGTGCCCCCTTTACTTCCTATATAACCTTCGGAGAGGATGTACATTCTTGGTTCAGACGACCTGAATTCAAACCCTAACTCTGCCTATGACTATTTCAAAACTTTGAAAAAATTTATATCTTTTTTGGGCCTTCTGTTTTTTTAAAAATATATGTAAAATCGATACACAGTATTTTATTTTAATATGAACATTAAATGCAATCATCTATATATAATACATATATACACCTAGAATATATTAGAAATTCTAAACACATTGCTCTTTTTGGTAACTCTTCTTTGATATTAATTAAACCCTTTTGTTTGGACGAACGGAGGCAGGATGGCACACTTCCGGGTTCTTCATCAGCAACTTTACCCGCGTGCGTGAAAATGCAGCCAGTGCCCAGGGAAGGTGAGACCAACCAGGCATGCGCCAGGTGACGTCAATCCGAAGAGACCAAGATTTACCTGGTCGCACCTGCAGAACGCCTCCCGACACGCCCGTGCCCTGCCTATTGCCCTCCCACTCCTAGAAAAGCTGCACTGGGCCAAGGTCCCATGCGGCCTTCCTCCAGCCCCACTCCTATCGGGATGTCAGGACTGCAGGAACCCCGCCCGAGAGCCCCACAGAGGGGGACTCTGTCGGCCTTCTTTGCCGGAGGCTGACAGACCTCCTCCCCACACCTTAGGTTACCAAAAATAAACTCGCAGTTTTGCTCCTACCCTTGCCTGGTCGCTGATTCTTTTGTACGCGCTCGGCTGGTCTTAGAAAAACAAATCAGTTGGTGCTGAAGACCCGGGAGGAGACCCCTCCTCAGGCCTCTAAGGATTGAGGAACCTCTTCCTGCTTCCACACCGCAGACAGACCAGGACCTGAGACCCGCTTCCCTCACTTTCATGGCCTCTCTGGGGTAAGTGCCCTTGTCTCCTCTTTACCTCCCTCGGCCAAAGTCCTGCGCAGGTCTGAGGTCCATTTTGAGCCACCAAGTGGCTCGGGAGACCCGTTCAGGACGGAGATGTCCGCCTGAAGGTAATCTCCACTTTGGCTCCATGAGCCTCCAGTCTGTCTCTGCTGGTTCCAAAGGATGCTTTGAAGCCAGGCAGAGATCCACTTCCATTTCCATTGTGTCCATTGTGTAAGTAAAGAGGAAACAAACGGGAAACCCCCCAGTCCAAATTTCCAAAGAGCATCCCCTTAGGGTGCCTCTTAGCCAATTTAAAAACCTTACAGCTCAAACAAGACCTTAGGAGGAAGCGGTTAATTTTCCTTTCCACTGTGGCGTTATCGACCTCAGCAATTTCTGCCAGCGGCTAGGCAAGTGGTCCGAAATTAATTACATACAAGGCTTTTGGGCCTTAGGCTCTCGTCCCCATACTCCTTCTTCTCTCCACCCCCTCCCTTCCTGCCCAGACTCCTCCTCCCCCCATCCAGACTCCTCCTTCCTCCTCCTTATCTACTAGTAATCCACTCGGTCCCGTGCCTCCTTCGGGGCCACCAACTGGCTGTCTTGAGTCCCCTATCTCTGCCCACACCCTCCTACAGTGTTAGCACCTTTGCGAGAGGTGGCTGGGGTGGAGGGGGTA